>NC_081351.1:48093153-48111404 GCF_029784015.1 Lycium ferocissimum
TTCAATTACACAGAATAAATGGCACGACATACACAAACACTCAATTCGCATTCACATAGGAGTTTAGCCACATAATATCATGCATGAAAACTAGATATGCATTCTTCTAAGGAAATCACAAAACATACAATCAACTAACCAAAGTCTAATTCAAGTAGACTGAAACCTGCCTCAAAGTAGAATGAACAATCACCTACCACTCGCTACAACCTTTCCTTTCCTCAAAGCCTCTGCATCGTTCAAACCAGAAATAGAAGGCTCAATGAGTCATAATACTCAAATCACAAGTACCAAAGCAAGAATACCCTTCCCTTACCTCATTCCAAGGGGTGGATGATTTTCTAGGTGATAAACAACCTATCAAGGCCCTTAGTAATCATTAATCATCAATTTATAACAACATTCTATCAATATTCCCATTACAAGCAGATTTTATGGTCAAGACACCATTTTTATAGTACCCTAGGTCCCAGTCACTTAGTTTATGACTCTAAATGTTCAATTTATGATCAAGAGCAATTAACCAAGGCATTTAGATGATAACTAAGCGACAATAACCATAACCCCTCAAGTTTAGAAGGTTTATTAACATTTTAAGGATTTTATTTCAATTTCACCATTAAAGATCCATGAAGGGGATAACAATAAGGATGGAGAATGGAATCAATGGAACTTACCTCTCCAAAGTATCTTGCCCTAGCTTGAAAATCACCCTGAGTGCTTGTTGGGAAGTGTGTTGGTATTTTGTGAAAAGAGAATGTGAGACTAAGTATATAAAATTTGGGTTACTGTTTTGCGTCGACCGCTGCAGCGGTCATCATGTCGTTGCAACGGTCCCGCTATAGCAGTCAAGTGACTGCTATAGCGGACAAACAACAATTCGTTATGACCGTTATGTCGGTCTATCCACCGCTATAGCGGTGCCTCCATAGCGGTCCACTGCCTGCCACAGCGATCACCGAGAATATGGATGGCCGCTGGCAGCGGTACAAGTACCGCTATAGCGGTACCGCCGCAGTGGTACTCCCACTGCCACAGCGGTCCATTTTGGGCAGTGAGCTCGACTTTTGCCCAGTTTTTCCCCTATCACCTAACATTTCATCCGAGGCCTCAAAAACACAAAAAAAACATGCACATATACAAAAAGATCCTACGAATCCACCCGTGGCCTCGAAATTCCCAACGGAGTTCTAATTTTCTACGTCACCCCCCGACGGACTCAAGACCATCAAGTAACAACCACAAACAAGTAAAATTTCAGCTCATAAGCTCACAAGATTAAGTTTCTACTGGCTTGTTCTACCCTTGGAAGGGTTACATTTGGTGAGATGATCCTACATTTCCCATAATGACCGAAAGGGTCATTATAATTGTTGAATTGGTTGTAGAATGTTGAATTGGTTGTTTGGTAGGTAGGCTGCTATAAAAGTAGCCAAATGTTGGAAGAAAAATTCAGATTTTCGACCTCATGAGGTTGAAATTTAGCAATAATGTTGCCAGATTTCGTCCTCATGAGGTCCAAAATTTATAAATAAATGTTTTTTTTATATAAATCTTGCCAGATTTTGACCACATAGGATCGAAAACGATAAATAATATTTGATGTAAAGACCCGCTTGGTCGTTATGCGTAACTTTACCATTCTACCCTTACTAGTACTTTCCCCAGGTTAGGAATGAGCAGACTTAAATAAATTGGGGTGTGTTTTATGTTGTGCTTTGTGACTCTGTGATGTGTTTTTAACTTGGCTTGTGTTCATAGGGCCTTAGAATTGGCTTATGTTCACAGGCCTTAGAATAATTTTGAGAGACTAAGTATAAAAAGTGGTAAGTTTTCATGCTCACTGCCTAAAATACACCGCTGCAGCGGAAGGATTTTCGCTGCCACGGTACCGCTGCAGCGAGGAGGGGTCCCGCTGCAGCGAAGGGTGGATTCTTCGAGGGCCGCTGCAGCGAAGGGGTGTCTCGCCTCAGCGAGGCCGCTGCAGCGGTCCTCAATAAGTCAGAAACCCGATTTAAATACCTTATTGCGACCCCACTCCTCACACAATCCCAAAAACAGTTCCCAAGAGCATAGAGGCAACTTTCTAAGGCTAGGGCACTATTCTTCACCAAAGGTAAGCCTTAATCACTAACTTTCTTCGTGTAATGTTCTCATTCGATTCGTGTTTCAATCAAAGGACCTTTAATGGGAATTGAAGGGTAGAACACAAATACCAAGGAAACCCTAGGATATTAATGGGTATTGTTTATAGTTGTTTAATGTTGTTTCATTATCTAATAGTAGAGATTATCGCTTCATAGCATGAGAATTGGATATTCAATGATGGGAATTGTTTGTTGAGACCTAGGGTTCCAATGAAAATGGTAACTTTGGCTAAAACCAGATTTGTAGGGTTGAAATGATTAGAGAGCTCATTAATTGATTCAATATGATTTTTGAGACTAGCATTAGGATGATTATGATCCTAAGGATAATTAACTCATTTGATTAAGGGTAGAATTGGTGGGGTTGTCATCCCCAATTTTTTATTATTAAGTTGATGATCCTTTACTTACTTAGAATTGTAATTTTAGACTTTGAACGTCCCGAAGCTTTGAGGACAGGAAAAGCTATTGCGGAGTGATTGTATTGTTCCAGTTCGGCTTCAAGGTAGGTTACGGTTTACTTGAGTTAGACTTTGATTAGTGAATTGTATATGTCATAGAATCTAAGGAGAAAGTATGTCTAGGACTTTGATACGGAGTTTGGGTGATTGTTGTTAGTTGTATAATTAAATTGTGTGAAGTGTTTCTCCATTGTTGAGGTTGATAAACTTGAATTGTATTCTTGAGACCGTTGTAAGGAAGGTGCCCATATGTACCCTTCAGAGACTGATTGAGATAGCTTCATATTATATTCTCATTGAGCACATTATTTGTGGGTCTTATTGTGACTTGTGTTATTTGGTTATACTTCATTGATGTTGACTTGATACGTGTTCTTGAGTCATTCCTTGTGGTTTGATAATGAGACGTTGTTGATGATGATTGAGATGGACCATATACATCTTTTAAAGTACATTTGACGGGAGGTGACGATGTAGCCTAGTTGTGAGCTCGTGGTCGGAGGTTCTTTCCGGAATGAGTGGTACATGGACACCTGCAAGTCATGGCTATTTGGAGAAAACATTACCATTTAGCATGTGTGTACAAATATGTGACAGAGTTGAAACTTTATTGTTTATTTTACTTATTTGGCTTGAGCATAGGTGTTTCATTGTTGATAATTGGTGACTTATTCTGAAAATGGATTATCTAAGGATGTTATTTGTGATACATATTTGTTGTGCTTGTCTGCCTATTTCATTTATTTTATGTATGTATGCATGATACTAATCTTAGTCGGCCTATGATACCTATCATACGTGTTGTTTGTACTGACCTACACTTGTTGCACTTTTTTTTTTTGTGAGTGCAGATTTTGAGCCAGAGACGTCTTCCAGACCTCGCATCTAGTTGAGGTTATTCGCTACAAGATCAGAGGGTGAGCTCCTATTCGTGCCATGCCGCCTGAAGATCTTTCTTTATTTCAGATGTCTATTTTCATCTCAGACATTATGTTTATTTTTAGACAGTATCTCTTCTTTTAGACATTGTTGGTTAGAGTCCTTGTACGGTGACTTTTAGATTTTGGGGATGTAATAGCTAGATTTCCGCACTTACTATTTAGTTTATTTTATGGTCAGACATTTTATGCTATTATTCGTGAGCAATGTTTATTAATTGGTTTAAGTAATTGCAATTAGCTTAATAATGGGTTAAGGGATTGGTTCGGCCACTATAGGACTAGTGTGGGTGCCACTCACGTCTGTTTGGGACTTGACAAAGTATAAATAATGTTTTCGACCTCATATGGTCGAAACTTTAAATAAAAAATAATTTTTTTGACCCCATGTGATCGAAGACAGTATTCTCTTAATTTAGGTAGGATTTTTTTTCCGACCAAGCTATAAGCAACTTGCGCGTGAGGTCAAAATTTTTGGTCGAAAATCACTGTTTTTTAATATTGGTAGGGAAAAGAGGGTGAAACGAGTGAAGGAAATCATTTTTTATTTATTAGTTTGAGTAGAAAATAACAAGAAAAATAAAGGGGTACAGAAGGAATACGAGAGAAAGAGAAGAACGAGTGAAGTGAGTGAAAGAAATAATTATTTATTTAGTTTGAGCAAAAAATAACAAGAAAAATAAAAGGTAAAAAGAGTAATACACGAAAAGGGGAAAACAAGTGAAAGGAAAAGAGGAAATCATTTTCTTTTATTTGTTTGGTTTGTATACGAAGGAGAGATCAATAACACGTAGTTCTCTTAAGATTTTTCAATTTTTTTTCACTAATCGTCAGTGTAATCACATGTCAAAAACATGAACTATATTGAAAAGTTCACAATTTAAAACATATATGAGTTATATAGAAAGTATTGCTCCAATGAACAACATAGAAGAATGCTTTCACCGTTCCCGGGAATCTTCCACGGAAGAAGAGAGTTTTTCCTTTTATTTATGTCGTAATTCAATTTTTCTAAGTCGCGATGACACCTGACCCCAATCTATTAAGCAAAACTGATAGCATGCAAAGTCCTATTTTAGTTACGAAAGGGCAATAACAAGTTTGGAAGCTAGTAATAAATGCAGAAATACTATAGACCTCCACAAGAACTAATGCTACAAGTCATGATCGGCTAAACAAAATAAGTCAAACCGGTAGCAGAGTACAAATATCGCTTGAAAGAAACAGTAAAGACAACACCATAGAGGGAAACTCCAATGCGCTGTGAAGCAACAACCCACCATGACAATCTTCAATCAGCTCTTAAGTCTGCTCACGTGCTTCACTAGTACAAGGATCGGTATCTGCACAAAAGGTGCGGCAAGTGTAGTATGAGTACAATAACGATGCGTACTAAGTAAGTATCATAATTTAAGTGTCAAAATCTCCGTCATTACCTTCCATAATTGACCTTGGATAAGATAGGATATACGTTGATTCCAAAATTTAGATCATAAGACCTTGATCCTATATTCGTATTTATAAATGAATTATGACAGGTTATTTTTTAATTTTGTTAGGAAAAACTACATATTTGACCTATAGACCAATGAAATTAATACCTATAAAGGACTAATCAGTCTAGCCAACAATATTGGTTCTACTATAGGATGCAGGTAAAGTATAAATTTTTAAGTACGTCGTGAAACTCATTATATTGACAAGTACTACTCATAATATTAAACTAACGTAATAAATAAAAGATGCACTGAAGATGGATGATTCAATATCATATTTGAAAGATATTTTCAGAATTAACTAAACAAATGACTATTTTTTAAAGGAAAAATTAGACGTATCACAATTTCTTTTAATTTAATAATAAGTAGATTAAAAGAATTGTACCAAATAGAAAAAAGAAAGGTAGGTATAATATTATAAATATCAATAGAGGTTAATATTAACAAGTCAAATCTAAGGCTAAGAGAAGGGCTCTTAAATTATCCATAAAAAAATAATAGGGCTGATTTGAGAAGTTTTCTGTTGAAATAACGTTCTTGATAATTCATTCACTTTTGGATGATTGGAAGGATTGATTGGCTTCCACCGATAATAATTGATGCCAACGAGCGAGTGGTTAGATTGTTTAATCTAAGTTGATTGATTTAACTTTCATAATAACAGTAATATAAGGGAGCGGCTCCTCTACATTAATTTTTGCTCAAGTAATAATTAGAGCTGTCAAAACGGGCTGCCCAGCTCATCAAGGCTAGCCCATGCGGGCTTTGGAATTTCACGGGCCAGGCCGGCTGGCTCACCATTTTGATGGGCCTTAAAACAGCAAGCCCAACTCATCACTTTGTGGGTTGCGGGCTTGGCCGGACCAGCCCACCTTTTAAAAAAAATATTTTTCATAATTTTTTAATCTAAGTTCTAATTTAAAAATGCTAACATAAATATTACATGGTGTTACTATTGGCTAATCAAATCTCAAATCCACAAATAAAATGATTCTAAAAATCTTTATTAAGTTTGGCTTCAAGTAAAAATTTGACTGTGTGGCTTCAGTATGAAATCTCTACCATTCTATGCAAATATTTTGGGTATGATTGAACAAGAAAACGATCTTGTAGGACCAAATCTTCTGCGAAACTGAATAACTTTTGAAATTGTTAACACTTAACATATTAATAACTAATATCACTCGAACCAAATAGAGATATTAATAGAAAATTAAACAGTTAACGAGTAGCAATACAACTAGCTAATAGGAATAATAACATAGCTTTGTTCCAATAGATCTCAATAAAAAACAAAAGAAAATAACGATATTCTATCCATTTAAAGTAAAAATAAACTTATTGAAAAAACTTCCATGGCACTTATGTCCAATAACAAAGACATCATCTTTATCATGCACATCTGAATCTGCTTGTGATAAGGTTGTCTTAACATCTTCACTTTCTTTCTATTTTTTTTATTTTTTAATTAGGCTCACGGGCCGGCCCAATCCACGCTCTCTCAAGCCCACGAACCAGTAGGCTTACTTGGGTTGGGCTAAAAAGTCACGTTCTTAAATGGGCGTTAAAAATTCAAGCTCAACCTTATCAAATCACGGGCTTGATTGAGTCGGCCCACGGGCCTTAGCCCATATTCACAGCTCTAGTAATAATCAATACAACTTTAGATGGCTGCCATGTGTCCTTATATATTTTAAAAGTTAGGATTTGTTTTGAATTTATTCTCTATATTATTAATTAAATCTCTGTTATTAGAAAGACTTAGAAGGAACGGGAAAGTATGAGCTTGTTTGGATTGACTTACTTTGGGTACTTATAAGTCAAAATAGCTTTTCAAAGATTTTTATAATGTTTGGATAAGATAAAAAAATATTTTAAGTATTTATTTTTAAGTCAAAGTAACAAATATAAGTCAAAAGTCATAAATTAAGATTCCTAACTTATAAGTCATAAGTTATAAGCCCATTCAAAAGACTATGTAACTTTATTTCCTTTTAACATATTTTTATCACTTGTTTAATTTAATAGAACATGATATTTTATTATTTGGACAAAAAATTCCCTTAGTAATTTATGTCTTAAAATATTAATTGAGGTATCTTGTATAAAAATATATTTAAATATTCACTATTTCTATGCATTGAAGATGAATATTTTAAAATTCCAGTCTTCAAATAAAAAGAGATCATATTAGCCTCTATATACTTTTATACTGCTATATACACTATTTAGTTTACTTAATTATTTTCGTTTTTTTAGCTTTGAAGTTATTTTCAATCTTCTTTTATTTTCATATGATTATTATTTATTCACGACAATAGTGTAAACATGTAAATGATTATTATTTTGAGACCGTCAAAGGACGTAACGCAGCGGATAGGGTTATTCCTCCCTTAATCAGAGGTCTAGGGTTCGAGCCCTATGTATAAAAAAAAAAATTGGTAGGGAGCGCCTCCCCTGAATGGGCCCTACGTGAGGAAGTCCGGATTAGTCGGGCTCCAATGTGAGGTACTGGATACCGGATGAGAAGCAAAAAAAATAAAAAAAGATTATTTTTTGAGATCAAGTTGTAGGAATTGAACAAATACCATTTGTACTAACTTACAGCTTTTTTCTAAGAATTAACTGTTTCTATTCGCCCATAAAAAAATTATTTATGGGAATTAATCATTAAAATGATAAATTTTTTGCATCTATTTGACCACCCCTATTTATTTGAAGTGTAGTAATATGTTTCTAGAAGTCCTTTAGTTTATCAGAAGTTTATATATTATTAGAAAACATAGAGAACTTATAGTACCTTTTTTTTCAATTATTTTTTATAGAGACCCAAACTTCTCTTTGTTTTTTTTTTTTTTTTTTTTTTTCAAATAGAAAAACAAAGCTCTTTATTTTTGCAGAAAAAAATTAATGAAAGAACAAGGTTTGATTTTATGATCTTTAATGGTGAAAGTTATGTTTTTTCTCAATGAAATGACAAAGCTATTGTTGATTGGATACATCTGATTTATTAAAGAACTCATTATATTGCAAATATTTGGTGTGAAGGGAAGGTGGAGACTGAAAGAGCTGCTGGTGTTGGCGTGACAAAAGGCTTATTGGAGAAGATAAATTTTTTGAGGGAGAAGATGAAAATATTTTAGAGAAAAAAAAAATACAGAATATGATGTGGGTCACACAAAAGAGATAATTTAATTTAAAAAAAAAAAGAAGAAGAAATAATTAAAATCTTTGAAAAAAATAAAAAAGAAAAGAAATAATTAAAGTCTTCACGCGCCCAAATTTAAGTGAAACACAATTGAATTGTCCTTTCAAATGAGGTGTTCAAATGATACACCTTTGCCAAAAAAAAAAGTGTTTATTTGGTCACTTGAAAAGTTACCGTGTTCACGTTCAACTAATTGTTGGTGACAATTTAAAGGGGCTATTTATATATTTCACCAAAAAATTAATATTTTCGGTCATATATAAATTGTTGAATCAATAAATACTATTTGTACCAACTGTTTGCACCTTACTAAATAATATATCTTAAGAATTAACTAATCAAAGTGAAAATCACTTATCAATAAATATATATGCAAGACATATATTTTACATTCTCTTGGTATAAACATTCAATATGGAGTAAGTTTCAACTGTTGAATCCCCTAGATATGATGGAATAAAATATTAGTAAAGTGGGAAAAAGTAATTTAGCTCACGAGTTTAGATTTCATGTGCAACATATTTGAACCCCTTCGTATAAAATACTTATCCGTTTGCTCCATCTTTTCGAACAGTTTTCTCAACCCATATATTCTTTAAACTGACTATTCAAAATTTTGTGTTATATTTTTTAAGTTGATTCTAATGGAGTTTGAATAGGGAAGTTCGCAAATATATTTTTAGGGCTAGGCATAAATAACCAAAAATATTTTGGGAGATGGTTAAGGATTAAATTCCCCTTAAAGTGGGTAGGACTTTATTACTGAGTTTTTAGTCAATATAAACGAAAAACTATGGTCCAGACAATCTTCTATTTTATCCAATAAATGAATCATTTTTCTAGTTTCCAGAATTGATCATATATAGACAAGCAAAGCACCTAAAACACTAACAAGAAAAAAAAAATGAAAAGAGAAAAGCATGAACCAAAAAAAAGTCACCAACCACCATACAATTTATGAGATATCAAAAATTATGGTCCAGACAATCTTCTATTTTATCCAATAAATGAATCATTTTTCTAGTTTTCAGAATTGATCATATATAGACAAGCAAAGCACCTAAAACACTATAAAAAAGTCACCAACCACCATACAATTTCTGAGATATCATGTCCCCATATAAATAATTTCTGTCAACTCACACAACTTTTCACTTTGTTGCTTTGTTTCCAGGTCTTTTATTTATTTCCAAACAGGAGCGTAGATTAATATAAAAGTAAACGAAAAACCAACTAGGAAGGAAAAACAAGCACAAGAGATCGTATATATTAGTGCAACAACTTGGAAAAATTAGGTAGAATTGCGGCATTAAACAAAAAATGGGAGACAACTATTAACTGATAATCAAATTAATTACTTATATGTAACTAATTATTCGAACAAAATTTGCCATAGAAAAAACACTTAAATATACAAATTAAACCTATAGAAAATCTGTCACACTTGAGCTGAGATTAATAAGTTTCAAACAAGAATTTGATCAATTTCAAAGCTAAATAAGGAATTTGAGCTAAGTAAGAAGAAGAGCAAACTTTGATTAACAACTTTTTCATTGTACCAAAAATCAAAAGGAATGAAAAAGGAAAGATGTTCTATTATGCTTATCCATAGCCAGCAGATATTGGACTTGATTGGAAAAAAATGGAAAATATGTAAGGACTAAAGTGTAACAGTCATAATTTCTACTTAAAAGTTAAAACCCAATTGGATTAAAGTGTTTCGTTAAAAATATAACTAATTAACTCCCTCAGCTCCAAATTTGTCTTCAACCTTCTTCAAAATTTCCTTGTCCTCGAGGAAATTGGTCTGTATTCTAGAGTAATCTTCACTAGTGGCATGTGGACATGTGGAATGTGCCTTTACTCCTCTGAATAATTAATTCTTCTTTTCAGAATAGCTTCACGTATAACACAATGAGGTTTGGTGGCATGACTTGAGTTGAGAAACATGAAAAAAGTGAGATGCAATTGAACATGGTTAGACAGAACTAATTTATAAGCCACTGGACCTATTTTCTAAATTATCCGGTATGTTCCATAGTAATTGGCAGCTAATTTTGTAAGGTCAAATCCTCACATATGGAAAGGCCATAGTATGATTGTAGGAGAGATAAGCCAACGCTACTCCTGACGTGATGGCAGATTTCACATAGGGTAAAGTCACAGTATGATTGTTGAAGAGATAGACCGATACTTCCCCGCCCATGTGTGCTGTCAGATCTTCACGTACACAGGACCGTAGTGTGATAAATTTGTTTAGAGGAAAAAATATTTATTTCTTCAAAGATAACCTAGTTTTAGCTTTAGCTTATATTAGTAGTTTTAGACTCAAACTTTCAGATTCAGTTTCAACTTATAAATTTTTTGTAGTAATTATGTGAATTGTTTGTTTTACATTTGGTATTTTATTAGGTTTATATATAGCTCAGACTAGTCTTTTCCTCCTCTTAGGTGGTTGTCAATAAGATTTAAAAGACATCCTTTAGAGGTACTTTGGCCATTTGGGCCTGCTACATCATGTGACAGGTGTTGAGAATATAGGAGACGAGGTATGTGCCTAGAGGGAGATTTTCTAGATCCAGTTGGTGAGCTCTGTTGACTCATTCCAACGGTAGCTAGAATTATTTCAACTTATATTAGATTCTAGACATTCTGTTATTTTCGAGGAATGCCTCCTAGACTATGTCTTCTGAATTTAGTTTCTTAGAGGCCCATGATTGTCGGTGGGTTTACATTCGCAATATTATTACATTAGAATCTTTATACAGTTATCAAACATTTTGAATAATGATTTTATTAAGTTTTATTAATATGCTAAGCTTGTAGTATCATTCAATCAGCTACAATAAGTTCACTTGATGGATATTAAAAGTTAGGTGTCAATCACGTCCCACCCCAATTTGGGAGTGTGACAAGTTTGTATCAGAGCGGCCAGATTTAATGGTCTTAGGAAGTTGTGAACCGTATCTTGTAAAATTCAACTTATGGATGTGTAGTACACCTATAATTAGGAGGCTATATTATATCGTGCATTAGAGCTAAAAGTTACAGAGTTCTAACAATTGCTTCTTTCTCGTTCCACTGTATACCATGGTAAGGACCACATCATTATTTACTAACACTTAAATACTTTAGACGAACCACCAGCAATCAAATGCTCTGCGACCTCCAAGCCGATTGGGACGCCGGGCTATTAGAAATAGAGAAGGGTAGAGCAGGCAAAAAATCCAAAGTTGAAAAAATTGAAAGATAATCCTCCAATTGAAAAAGCAATGGCAATATATAAACCTGTTGGTTGTGAAAAAGCTCTCAAAGACCCAAAGAGGAATAAAAATTTTGATGAAGAGATGTCAAAGTTTCAAAAAAATAAAATTTGCAAGAAAAATTAGCAAGCCTGAAGATAAAATGCACATGGAGCAGGCCAATAATGCAGAATCTTTTGTTGACAATCATTAGGTGCATCAAAATGGAAATTTGAATTCAATTTACTGCAAGTCCAAAGATAAATTGACTTATTTGTTTACGAAGTCACTTCCGATTAAAAGTTTCAAGGCATAGGTTCAACTTTTGCAGCTTCTAAATCAAGGAGGAGTGTTTAAAATATGCTTTACAACTGTAGTAATTTTGTTTTATTGCCTTTGTTTTTTGTTTTTTTTTAGGGATTATAGAAACATGGATAATTGGAGGAATTTCTACTTCAGTTTTTCACCTTATCAGTTATTTAAAAAAAAAAAAAAAAAAAAAACGTACCCGGCCACCTCCAAACTCACTGTAAAAAAAAAAAAAAGTTCCTCTGTTATTTCCCAGTATTATAAAACCCAACAGTTAAGAAGGATCTTTTTTGTTTTCCAACTTGGGAAAAAAAAAAAAAAAAAAAAAAAAAAAAAAAAGATCAACCCCTATTAAAAAGAACAAGCAAGTGCTAGAAAAAAATAAAAACTGGACCCCATATTAAAAAATCAAACAATATCTCTAATTAATCAGTCATCCTGAGATGCAAAAGACAAATGGTTTGCCATTAAAACTGATTTGAATCATTATTCACCAAAAATTAAAAAATAACATATCTTGTTTAAATAGAAATTCAAATTCTTTTTTTGTTTCGTTTTTTATGTAAAATTAATTTAATAATTTGAACTAATGTAAATTTCTTTAATTTTAGAATTATCAAATCAAAATTTCATAAAAATAATAAGTTTGTGTATGTCTCTACATCATTTCTTTCCAATATTTTACATTCTTTAAATTAATCGAATTAAAATTCAAGTTATCAATCGTTTTATTACTATTATTTTGTCTCAAAGAGGAGAAAATATACAAACAAGTCATTGTTTTTAAAAATATTAATAAATTTTTGTCACTTTATATTCGTAGCAAACATTAATATAATAAAGATTTTATTTACTTCCCAAACCACAATGTTATATTAATCGTGTTTTGAACATTTTAGTTTTTGGTATTAGTAATATAAGTAAAAAGATTCAAGCAAATTTTTATTTAAAAAATACTTACAAAATAATGAATAAAATAATTGCAATTTGAGAAATTATATAACCAATTAACATTAATAAGATTAAATTTTGAAATAAAAGAAAAATATATAGGTCAAAAAATTAATTTGATGTGTAACTATATGACATAAACTTTAGGAGAATGTAAATTATATTAAATTTTAAAGAAAATACATTTATGATGTGAAACTACACGATAATATTTTCACTAAATTGATATAAATGATAAAAGTACTTATTAACAATATATCATTGTAATTATGAAAGAAGAACGGGTCAATATTGTATCATGCTAACAACTTTTTTCATCTCGTCGAGATAAATTACGCATTTGAATTATGGCTAAACTTTCTAATTTTATTTGTGAATGGTAAATAAGAACCGATTGATCTTTCTATCAATAATGTATAATGAACCACCCTGTTGTATAAAATACAATTCAACATAAGAAGCAAATATATACCTTTGCAAACCTAATAAATTTATAGCATTAAGCGATAGTAAAAAACATACAGAATGTTAGATTCTTAGTGCTTTACAACTTAAGAAATGAACGTTCTCATAATTAAAAAATAATAAGTTATGTTACTTTATTAAATTATATTACTAAAGTTTTGGTTAGGACCAATGGAATGTAAAGATTTCAACAGAACAAAAACTTTGAGATGAAATGAAACCAAATAATTTATGTTGACGTACTTCTTTTGATATTTGGAAAATGTTGTCATACTAATATTATATTTGACGTTAGCTCATATTAGGCCGGGCATCAACATCTAGTTTTTAATATGAGTCTAAGTCAATAATATCTCCTATTCATCAGAAATTTCTTAGTTAGTTTTAGATATTTTAGGGATTAGGATTATGGTGACCGCTATAATTTAGCAGAAATTTCTACTTCAGTTTTTCACCTTTTTAGCTATTTAAATGTAAACCAGGAGATCAAAGTAAACGTACTCTATTGCATTCAACTGCTATTATTCTTCAATTTTTCTTCCTGAGTTATTTCCCAGTATTTCTTTCTTTCAAAACCCAACAGTTAAGAAGGGTCTTTTTGGTTGTCGTTTGGGAGTAAATATTGTATATTTCTTATCGTCATACTTCCCAGAAATGCAAACTCCTTTAGCGCTAGAAAGATCCAATAGTTCGGTTGTGAATTCAAATTATCAATTTAACCTATCTCTAATTAATCAGTTATTGTGAAGCAACATAAAATGGTTTGCCATTAGGATACTGATTTGATATCATTGGTTCCCAAAAGGGGTACAACTCCATATCTTGTTGTGGGGTCTTTATTTTTTCCTTTTTGCCAAAGATTTTCATCTTGCAGTTAGGTCGCGTTTTCTTGATTTTAATATTTCATTCATTGTTCCATTAACATATTTTTTTCCTTCTCTTTTCTTTCCATATGTTCAGATTCTTTGCTGGTTTGTTACTCCATTTGTTTTGGTTTTGTACTTTAGTTTTGAAATAATATACAATATCATGTGTTTTCAAAGATAAAAGAGAACAGTATGTTGTCACTTTTTAGATTCATCACGTTAGGTAGGCTATTGGAAAGATTTTATTTACTTCCCAATCCTCTTTTAATTCTGTTTTTCATTTTAGTTTTCGTAATTGTCAAAAGTGAAAATTAGTAAATACTTTTAAAACATTTATGCGGTTAATTTTATAAAATTAATTGGCATACGTGTGCAATACACCTACTTAGTGATTATCACGTTTGTGTATAACGGTAAGTACAAATGTAGAACTCTAGTTATTTCATGTGAACGTTTTTTTTTTTTTTTTTTTTTTTTTTTTTTTTTTAAATTTGAGTATCTTGTTGGTATTTAGTGTCATTATTTCCCGCTAACGCTTAAAGAGGTAGCAGGAAAACTAAAATGTATCTCTATTTACAAGGGTCAAATTGTCGTTGAATTTTAAAAAATGTTCTATATTTATTCTTTATTATTAATAGTTTGGGTTAAATTTACCCTTATGGGTATTAAAATATGCGATATTTGTCCTTATTGACCAGCAATTAGAGTTTACAATACATGGACCTTTTTAACAAGAGAAAATAACTTAATTCGTTCTTGTACTATACGAAATGATTCACATTTGCCCAGAAGAACATAGTCGTTGTTCTTATGGCGACACCACCGTATTATTCAACACTCAAAAACTCTGATGGCCACCTTTCTATCACCCCAAGTTCAAATTAACCACCCTCAGACATCAATCGACCCAAATGAAAATCAAAAAACAACCAATTGCGTCACCAAATTTTATTTCCACCTCTACATAATTCGATCGATCGACACAACTTTATCATGAATTCTTCTAAGATACTTATAGCAATGTCAAAACTCAACACGGCATCCTAATGCTAATACAAACTCAAGTTTAAATACAAATTTGTAAGTATCCGTAGCAATATTTTAGCCGTCAAGGTGGGTTAAGAGTGGTTGAGGGGTGATGGTCTTCTGGCAGAGATAAAATGGTGAATAGGGAAAGCGGTAAAGATGGAGCTGTGACAAAGAAAATCTGAATGAGATGATTTTTATGTTGAATTTTTGTGTGTTCTTTCTGTGAGTGTCGTAGGATCGGAAGAAGTGGAAGTGGAGTAATGATGATCTTAGTGGTGTTTTAAGATTCGAGAGAATTAATTATCATGGTGATGATCAATTTAGAGGGATGAGGGATGGTGGCCAGAAATACGGTGGTCAAATTTGGACTATTTTGCACATTTTATGGCAAATTTGGACCATTTCTCATAGTTCAAATTTGATTATTTTCTCTTCTAAAAAGGCTCACGTGTTGAAAAGTTTTTATCATTAGTCAATAAAGGAAAATCTACCCCATTTATATAAAGACAAGGGTAGATCTAACACAACTATTAACGAAAGACAAATCTAAACTATTTCACAAAAGTTTGGACAAATTTGAACATTTTCCCTTTCTAATTGGCAACCATGCTTTTCTGTTGTTTTACGATACATACTATGCAGGGGCATTGTCCTCATAGAATGTTTCATTGTCTTCTTAATGACCTTAGATGGACACAACTGGATGTTCATATTTTCCAGAAAGCGAAAATGATATGAAAAATGTTAACAATTTGTTTCTGAACATTTACATAATTAACGAAACGGCGTCGCTCTTTAATAACTCTTGACTCTTAATAAGGTAGTATGAAAATTTTAATACGTAAACCACTATCATAATTAATAACTTCATACAAAATATTTCAACGTGTTTGCTTTTAGGAAGAATTTGGACCACACATAAGAGACAACATATTTTGATGAGTTGTTGCAATTGATAATAATATTCAAAAAGAAAAACAGTTGTTGAATCCTTTTTTTAGTTGGTAAATTAGAAATTTAACTAGATAACGTCTTAAATTCTTTCGTAAGCCACATGGTTCAGATCTGCCACGGGAAGAAATTTCATTTCCTTTAGCGCATTCTTCCGGATTATCAAATTCTCTTCAGGTTTGCGACCTTCATAGGCTAGAGAGTCAGCATGTTAGTGTTGGGATATATACTATTAATCATGAAATATATTATATTATTGATCATGCGTTTAGATATAGTATTTATTATAGAACAATTATTTATTTAATTTACTAAAGATTTAAATAGATCATATATTCGTTTATGTGTCCGTTTACTTATATATATAGTAGATGATTTAGTGTAAAGAGTTTTAGCTTATACACAGAAAATTAAATCCCATCGGTTCTTATAAGTATAAAGTTTTTGTTCACAATCTAGATGAAAATGGGACAAGCCACCGGTATGATTATAGCACGATATTAAAGGTAATTTATCTTAATTACGAGAATGGTATAGTTCTAACTTCTCGTGCTAGTGCATTTTGTATGTATTGAACAGGACTGAGTAGAGATAGATGTTCTAGACTGACCGATAAAAACATATTCTCTAAACTATTAAATGTACTTATATTCTCAATCTTGATATAACTATTATGAGCTGTATATGTTAGTTGTCATTTTGATTTATTAAAAGGTGAGATCGTGAGATGGATCAATATGCCTGGTAGATTGGATGATAATAATATATATTGGTGAAATAATAAGTTAGTTGATGGAATCCATGTCTCGCTATAGAGATTGATGATACGCCTTTTTGAGAAGCTTATAAGTTTTCATTGTGTCAAATCTTGACTTATGAATCCGACACATGAAATAAGTTAAGCAGCGCTCTAAAGGAATTAATCCTAAAATTAAATTTGTCAGTAATTATTAATATCTGTAATCTTAACATGGGGAATTACATAAGTGTTTAACGGGGAATTTCTAAATATAAATGGAGAAGTGCAATTACGAATTTCTAGTGGAATGATTTGTAATTTATTATGATAAAAATAATTCAATACGAATTATTTCCGTAATAGGAAGCCTCAGTAATAAATTATGTGGTCCCTGTTGTGCCCATATTTAATTAGAACTCAGAATATTATTTCTTGGTGGAGAAGGAAAGAAAGTCGTTTTTGTCTAGGTTTTAGACAAGAAAAAACGTACCTATATATAGGGCTCTTTCTAATCTAGAAAAAGAAGAATAAATACTTGCCCACCCAAGTATTGAAAGAGTTCAGCGATTAACTTGGGATCACTGCAGAAGACTGCAGAACTGGAGTCCGGCCTGCTGGAAGATTTGTTCACGCTTTGATAGGTATTTCTCGAATTAAATTTCAGCAAGTTTATGTGTTCTAGCATAATCGTATGTGTTCTAGCATAAACGTATGTGTTGTCTATTATTCATGTAAGCAGTAAGATTTCTGTAATGCTTCCGCTGTGCATATTTTCCAACAATTGGTTCATCTCCCTCCAAATTTGTTAGATTGTTGCCTTATTTACTTCCGGCAAAAACTTACCATCTTCAATTTGTCATCTTCCTCTTTGATAATTTTAACATCAAAATAGACGGTCTATTTCCACTTTATATCCAATTTAATCCTATTGACACAATCATTTTAGTTTTGGGCATATGAGGAAGGAGCTGGTTTGACATGGCATTTTTTAGCAAGTTGCTTGGCAATATTAAGTGTCAAAATTAAAATTTGTATTCTAATTTAAAGGACCACTGACACTCTGACTGAATGCTTTTATATTCAGATTGATGTGGTTTAATTGAAAGATATTGGAATTAATCACCACAGGAGGATCTACCAACGTTATGTTAGAGATTAGAGATAGGATAGAGAATAGTGTTAATGCAACTTCAGATACTATTGACTCATTCTAATTAGTTAGCCGATGATTTTCTATTAGTTGAATATTGAAGTACTTGCTTTTCCATAATTTATAATTCTATATATAATATAAAGCTAGGTAAAAGAAGAGTGATGTGGTATCTCTCTTTGGTCAAGATCCTATTTATCTTCTTTCTCATTGTGTGACAATTTCTTCTATTTCTTTATTGTATAAGAATAAATATATCAATTACTACTCCATTCATTCATATGCTTTAATGTAAA
>NC_081351.1:48111504-48141574 GCF_029784015.1 Lycium ferocissimum
ATTTGATTACGAGGAAAAAAATTATAATCCAAGATAAATTATGAGATTATTTTGTCCCACGTTTAGTAAGCTTTTTAATGAAGCTTGTCACTACCTGTTAAATAGCCCTAGATCTTTCATCACGATCTCGATGCCCTTGCACGATCATGATACTGCTGAAACTTACCCCTTTGTGACTGCGCTGGCCTAGTCGTGATTGCGCTAAACGTTTGACTAAAGTCAACTCGGCCAATACCCTCTTCATGTTCGCAAAGTCAACTCGGCCAATACCCTCTTCATGTTCGCAAGGACCCAAATGCAATCACGATGCCCAAGCGGCCAAACCTTCATTGCGGCGGCTCCCCTTCTCGTGATCACGAAGGAGGAAACTAGCTCCGAAAATCCGCAACATCCAAGTGAGTTCAATAGTGTTGAATCACCCTCGAGCCCCTCGATCCCAATTCAAACCCTGCCACAAGTACCAATAGTATTGATAACTTATATAATGTCTCAAATCACGCTTTAAATCATAAAAGCTCAGTAAGAGGGGTTGCTTTCCTTAGTTTAGCCTTGAAGCCTTCAAAAACAAGATCACATCTAAGAACTTTCTGAGTCCTTTGAGTCTCAACCCGAACCATCCGACTAAGTCCAAAAACATAATACCAAGCTATCCAAAATATAAAAACACGAGAAGGAATACAAATGCTCAAAACGGAAGTTTGGGTTGTTACAATTCTCTTGCCCTTGTCCTGCTAAACTAAAGGAATACATGAAGTTTAAATCTATCCATCGAGACTTTAATGCCTTATTAGTCTATTTGTTACCTTCTTTCATAACAGGGTCGTTATTCCCTACTAGCATAGAAGCTTCTCCAAGGACGGGGGCTTGGTAGGTGTTGGGTGTGGGGAGGAGACTACAAATGAGGAATGCCATTTCCAAAACTTGTTTTCCCTATTTTCACGATGAAAATCATTTTTCTAATTTTAAGGAACTTGTTTTCTTAGAAAAAAAAAATTTAAAATATTTTGAGCAACAAACATTAGAAAATTGGAAAATATTCATATCAAACACACCCTTAGATAGTGATAAGACATACAATTTTAAATTATCGGACATTCGGATTTAGCCTCATTTGTTTTTACTTAATGAAGGTCTCAATCTTAATAATTCAGATTTCAGTCATTAAGTTTGTTTGTTTTTGAAGGTTTAAATCTTAATCGTTCAGATTTTAACCATTTGGAGTGTTTTTGGTTTTTTATGTTACAACCACTTAATGAGCCTGAATAGATCTAAATGACTAAGATTCGTAACAAACTCCTAATATGGGTTATTCGGACAAATGCTCTTATTTCGGGGTGATCTTTAATCTTTGCCCCTCAAATTTGTAGTCTTTAGCACTTTTGGCATGGCATAAACTAAATTTTGGCCGGCATAGTTAGCGTTTAGCTTTACCATACGTATCATAACATTCCACAAGTTATGCCGGACAAGGCAAAACTTTCAACATTCAATATAATCTGGAAAAAAAAAGGCATCAATTTACATTTCGCTTGGCATAGTTAGCATTTAGCTTCGGCATATGTATCATTACATCCACACAAGTTATGCCGGAAAAGTCAAAACTTTCAATACTCAACATAATCTGAAAAATACTACATAACTTATGCCGCATAAATTAATTCCTATAAAATTTGTACCGAGCGAGGCAAACGTTCAGTTTCGGAAGATAAAAATGTTACAGAACTTATGCCAAGCGAAAGCATATCTGGATATTTTTATTATACAATCAACAGGGACAAAAATTAAAGACCACAAATATGAGGGGAAAAATAAAGACCAATCCGTATTAAGGGCAATCCGTGCAAAATTTTGTCTTAATATCATTAATATGTCTATTCAAAATATCTACAAAGATGAAGGTCACCAATTCCATTCATTCATCGCTACCGCCATCACTCACCATTATCAACTACTGTCACTGTCGTCCGTCGCTCATCATTGTCAACTACCACGTCCCACCACTCACTACCCACAAGCAATAGTTGTCATTAACATGGTATTGCTATATATTTTATCCTCATTATGGATTGTCTTTAGTAATGAGAAAATAGGAAAGGATCAACCATATGCCTAATTCCCTCTTGTATGGTAGAGATAAGGTAACCATATGAAGAAATAGCCTTTAATGGAGAAACAGGACTTGAAATGATGTTGTACTATGGCCACGAAAGAACGGGCACTCACCCAATTCCCCATTACTCTTCTTTGACAAAACACCAAACTTATATAAGTCCATATTGTTACTCTATCTTTTCTTCCCTTTTAATTAAGCAAAAGGCAAACTTTAAGATTCCTTCCCACTATGTGTACCCTTTAACCCCACCTCCTATAAAATATAATCCACCCCTAAAAGAAGGAACTTCTAAAAAGATACAGATCACTTATCTTTAACAAGCCAAACTCCTCGTCTGAGCATTAATAGTAATGCAGTACCACTTGTAGTTGTAGGCTTTAAATAGGTATATTAAATGAGACCCCTAAGAGCACTTCTCTCAAGGTTTGTAGGCGTTTGGATAATATTTAGTTGAAGTTTGTATCCATAACATTTGTAAACATATTTGTTATATTTGAAGATAAAACTTACTTGAAGATTTGTAAATAAAAATCGTTATTGCACTTAAAATACTCCTCGAACCAGTATTTTAATAATTCAATAGTATTTGCCAAATCAATATTTGTCCACGCCTTAGATGTTGACCAGTTGGGCAATTCTACATTTGTAAACATATTTGTTATATTTGAAAATAAAAATCACAAGATTTAAAATTATTAAAAAAACCAAATATAATACATATCCATTTTTGTTAAATCTTTTTTTTAAGAAAATTATTTTAATTTTCCTACAATTATTTGCCAATTTTCGATGTTTTTCCAACTTATAGATGTATTACCTTTTGGGCAAGTTTCTTGGATTATGAGGAAAATATCCTAGTTTATAATTTTAATTAAGTGAATAACATAAGTTTACCAAAAATAAAATATGTATATATAGTTGTTTCTTTGAATACATTTAGTTTAATTCATGGATTTCTTTTTTAAAATCGACTAAAGGTATAAAGTTAATTAGCCTATTAGAAATAAATAAAATTTTGCTTAAAAACTATATAAATTATTTAAAAATATTTTTTAAAATAATATATTGTATATATGTAATTATGTATAAAATTTGTCGGTTTTTTTTTTTTTTTTGATTTTAGTAGAACCAAAACCAAATCAAATATTATCGATTTTTAAAAATTCAAAACCAAACATAACCCAAGTAAATATCGGTTTATTTAGTCGGTTTGATTTTGATTTTCGGTTTGAATCGGCTTTTAACCAAACCGTGAACACCCCCGGTTCTACTTACAAGAACGGTTGAATTGTTGAAACTATATGATCCACTCTTATAGAACAACGTTCACACACATGTTTGTACATATGAAAATTGTGATGAGAAATAAAAGTATGCCATACAAATTATGATAGGTAGCATTTTCTCGAATTTAAATTGGAAAAGCACATGTACCAACACAACTACTTGAAAGAGTTTGTCTCAAATCCATTAGATGTCAAGCCATTCATGTCGGCATGGTTATTTAGTTATAGTCACATAACCATTATTCGACGTGGCCAATTTATTTTGCCATCATTTCATGTAATTTGATTAAGACTATAGGATTATGATTTATTTTTTTCTTTCTTTCTCTTTCGTCATTAAATATAATAAACCCAAATGGTTAAGGAACGTCAAGACACCTGTGGCCATACCACTTGGTGTCATTAAGATTGATTTATCCCAAAAATAATACTAAATATAGAGCTATCAAGAACCAAACCACTCTCCTATAATTTATGTTGGGGAATGTTTGAATGAGCTAATGGACTTTTTGTGAGGTAATAAATGGTTCTGGACACAGATATGCCCTTTTGGGCCCAAAGGATTGTACTACTAGAATTTGAAACCAAAATTTTTGGCCCACATAGTTAATTAAAAATGAAAAATAATTATGGCATTTTAGGGGTTGGCAATTTTAGCATTTTTCTATTCAATTAAATCAAGTACAGGATGGACTAGTTGCCAGTTACACCATAACGCCCTTTTAAATAAAGTAATTTTCGTATGTTTAATTTATGTTGCGTAGTTCACCTGGACACAAAGTTTTAGTAAAAAAAGATTAAAATTTATATTTTAAAATAGGCCAAACCCATCGTTTTCAGTTCATTCCACTGGACAACAAAAGTTTTCCAACCATCATAAAAGTAATGGTCAAAAACTCCACGAATTTATAAATTAGTGAATTTACAATTAAAATGAGTCAGACAATTTAATCGTAAAAATTTATATTTTAAAATATGTCATGACATTTTGTGGATGAAAACTTTAAAATTAAATTATCATGACATTTTGTGGATGAAAACTTTAAAATTAAATTATCTTTAAATATTAAAAATATTACATTTCAAAAATTAAATTAATAAATATCACATCAAATGAAACAGACGGCGTAAGGCATTATTTTGTAGGCGCAATTATTATTGGAGAAAGCTTTGACCACTCATATTTCAACTTCATTTTTTCGGCTGGCCCTTTTTGGGCTGCCTATTAACACAAAGGTGCAAACGTATGATTATTTAATGCGCCTAAAAGAAATTTAAAAGTGATAAACTTTATCACTTTGGCTTGGAATAGATTAAGTAAGCGTTAGGGCCATGAAAATCGAATATTTTTCACTTTATTTGGTATTTTAGAGTTGGAGTTGTGTTTGCTTATAGTTTTTGTGAAGAATACTTGGTTGTTTGAATGTATTAAAAGTGAAAAAAGTGGGGAAAAAAAAGTTAAAACAAATTTTTTTGTGTTTTTCAAATTTCAAATACAACTTCAAATTGTATTTGAAATTTTCATGGCCAAACGTTAATTTTTAAATAAAGTGAAAATATTTTTCGAAAAAAAGTGAAAAATTTGATGGCCAAACGGGTCCCTAAAAGAGTCAAACGCAAGCCTCTCAATATTAACTGTCTTTTACCTTCTTACCAAAGAAGAGAAATACTTTACAGTTCAACTTTAGCTTTTGACATGTCTGATTTCACTTTGACCAAACATAGCATCAAGGAAGCAAGGGAAAAGTTTGAATTTTTTTTGTTGCTTTCTTGTTTAGAGTGGATTGAGAAAACGTCAAGAATCTACTTTTCTTTGTCAGTTGGTTTTCCTTCATCTTCCTTCTTATTACTAGGTGATGAAAGCCCGTGCTAGTACGAGCCCAACACAAAAAATAGTATCATATTTTTTTTTAGTCTATCTTAAAAAGAATGATATATTTTTATGTTTAAAAATCATTTAACTTGAAACTTCCTCTTTTATCTTTAATGAAATGATTTAAATCCACACAAATATCTATGACTTGTTTTAGACCATAACTTTCAAAGATCGTTCCTTTCCTTTTTAAACTTCATGCCTAATCAAACTATGTCACATAAATTAGGACAGAGAGAGTACCTTTTAGTAATATAATTATAAATTTTTTATTATAGAAAGTATTATAATTCAATTAATTAAAAATATCAATAAATTATTTTACTTAATCCGCTTCTCCCAAATATGACTTTTCTGGTTTGGTTCTCCAATTAAATGATTTGAAATACACCTTCTCCTAACGAGTGTCATACTCAACAACATTGAAAAGCGCTTTCATGTGTTAGCATATGTTGTAGTCTTAAATTTTTAAGTATAGACCAACTTCATCATTTTAAGAAAATATGTGTATACGTTTCTTGATCGTTTATATTTCGTCTTCTTGATGTTATTCCTCATTTTTGTGAGACGTATGTGTGTCTAAACTTATACCCAAAGGTATAAGTTTTAAATTTTTTGGTTTTGTGATTTCTTTAGCCGTTTTTGTGTTCAATTTAAATCATTATTTCTTTTTTTATGAATTTCTCTTCTTTAAATTTTGTCTAAATGCACCTTTACCATTTTCTGAACTTATTATCATTATTTAAATGTCCTATTTTTTTTTATTTTGCAATTGTCTCCTACCTCTTCACACGGACCCCACCTTAATTTTTTTAATTTTTTTTTTTTAACTATATTAGAAGAGTAGGTGAATGACGATCTAACCCACTCTTCTAATATAGTAGAAAATTTGAATTTTCTTCCTTTGTCTGCCCCCCTCCCCCACCCCTCTTTTTTTTTTTTTTTTTTTTAAACGTTAAGACTTAATGAGGATTTTTTGTGAAATGATGAAGAATAAGTGCAAGAGAAGTGATGATGTCATCACATATATGTACTAGAAATTTTTGTCGTTTTAAGACAGGGTGGAGTTGCAAGCCTGTTTATGAGTTTGGTAGAAAATTCAGGAACTTTAACCGGACCTTATTTTTGAGTTTAAAATCCACTTAATAAGTACTAAATTGTTTATCCAAAACTCACTAACTTTGGCCACTTGACATTCCTCCGAACCAAAACAAAATGGGTCATTGGCACTTGTGGCCCTTATTTTGTGTTGGTCTTCAATTTTTTGCCCTCGATACAAATGACCTTATTGCGGGGCATCAGGGGAAATTTGCACGATTGCCTTTACTGGGGATGGTCTTTAATTTTTGCCTTTCGCTTAAAATACCCTGAAGTTTTGGGTTCAAACTCCGACTCAGCAAAAAAAAAAAAAAATTCAAAAGACAGAGTTTCGTAGCTAAGTAGGCTTATTCGGGCCTAACTCAGAATAGGCCTACCTTGCTACGAAACTTTGCCCTGCGAAATTGCTTCTTTTTTTTTTCCCTGAACGGGGATTCGAACCCAGAACCTCGAGGTATTTTTCAGTCACTCTTTTAAGTGAAGGGCAAAAATTAAAGACCCGCGCCTTTGAAGGCCAATCTGTGCAAAAAAAAATGGGGCATAAGTTTATATTTTTACATCATAATATACCACAAGTTATGTCTCGTGCCCTTAAAGAACTTATGCCCCACTAAGGAGCCGTTTGGACATGATTTGAAATCATGTTTGGACATGCAATTTGGATTTATTAAGTTATATTTTTTCTTATGGACATAAAAACCCCACAAGTTGTGAAAACCATCAAAACTTTTTCAATTCTTATACAATCTTACCAAATCAGCAAGTCATAGTTCATAACAAAATGAATACGCTACTAGAGGCCTTTCTAAAAAATACAACATCAATTGATCAAATTTTAGTTCAACAAAATGGAAAATTAAACATGAGTTGTGATGTAACTACTGTTTAATGTAATCCTCCAACATGGTTGGTAAGAGTAACTTTGTTATAAATATACTACCAGCTTGTAGATTTTTTAATTTTTGATATAAATGACTAGTAAACATGATTGGTAAATATGTTTACCAACTTATGAATCTTTTTTTATAAAATATAAACTTATGGGTCAACTTTTACATTTAGAAAATTTGAAATCCCAAATCATGCCTTTTTGGATGATTTGAAATTCATCTCTGAGATGAAATTGCATGTCCAAACGCCTACTAAGTATAAATTCGATTGCTAAAGGACAAAAATTAAAGATCATCACATTTGAAGATCAAAAATTAAAGACCAATCCATTTGAAGGACAAAACGTGCAATTTCTTCAAACAAATTTCCCACTAAAAAAAGAGTATATATCCACACACATTAGACTAGCAAGGTGTTTGCGTGTACTTATCAGTAGGGCAATTCCAAGTTCTTGATAGTATAGAGATTACGGATAATTTGAAATCGATACAAAACATATATGGGCCAAACTATCATGCAATACGAGACCTTCTAACTTTTACAACTTATTCAATCCAAAGCCCAATGAGGAGAATTCATAATTCGATTATAGAGAATTTGGCACTCCATGACAACTCGGCCAGCAGTTGGCATAAAAGAACCCGATCTTTATGTGAAACTTACATAAATAACCACCTTTTATTGGCTTCTAACCAGATATAACTATAAAATGCAAAATTACCAAGCGTAGCTATTTTTCTTTAAAAACGCGTGTATTTCTGTTTTTTTGAAATATAGAGAAATACAGTGAACAATAAACACGCTCCCAAAGAAATCGAGCTATTTATGGAATAGATTTTTTGAAATACGAATAAATACACGGAAATACAAAATCGGGTTGAGTAAAAATAGGCTATATTTTTTAACAGATTCTTCTTTTTCTTTTTAAATGGTAAGTTAAATTAAATCAACCATATTTCACGATTCCATAACAAATCACGAATCTCTCTCAACTTTTATCACAATCAAAACTTTTTGAATTCAAAAACCACTAAAGATCTGAAAACTTCCAAATATAGAAAAATATACACTGGAATACAATGAAATATAATTGATTGTTTAAGAAATATAAAGTTGTAGTATGCGTATATACAATGGAATACAATGAAATATATCAGAAACTATTTCATAAATTAGAAATACAAAATGTAGAAATACATTGAAATACAGCGAAATACAAAAATCATGAAAACAAAGTGGAGTAAAAATAGGCTCTACACCAAAAAAAAAAAAAAAAAAAAAAAAAAAAGATAAGTACATTTAAATACAGCGAAATAATACACTGAAATATACTGAAAAAATTAGATATACTGTTTGTTGATACACTGAAATATACTGAAACATTTTATCGAACACTTTGTGGGCATGAAGCTCCACAACTCTCATCAATGGTGTTTCTATAACAACAACCTATTCTCTTGCTCCTAGATGATACTACAATGTTATATTGCTATAATCAATACTATTCTTCATCACTCATAAGATAAACAACACCACATGATTAACAAACATAAGAAGGATTTTCCTCTTATTTCGGCCTATCCATGGAGATTTAGCAAACGAATTGTTATGGCTAAGCTTCGGCCATTAGTTAGAGATCCTCCACTGCTTTTCTTGTTGCCACTGGTGATTTTTTGCTTGGAGTATCAATATCCGCTATTAAAATGGAGAGTTACAGCCTGTTGAAGATACTCTAACAACAACAACAACAACAACGACGACGACATACCCAGTTGGATCCCACAACGTGAGGTCTTATAGAGTAAAGTGTGTACGCAGACCTTACCCCCACCTTGGAAGGTAGAGGCTATTCGAAAGACCTCGGCTCAAAAGAAACAAGAAAAATAAGGGAAACAAGGGAAAAGAGTCGAAAACGGACAAGCAAATCAAAACCATGTGAAAATGAGAAATAGCAAGAAAACGGAAGTCATGATAAAATAACAAAGATGACAAGACCAACACATAGAAGCCAGGATAAAAATACTCCTAATACGAGAAAGGAAACCTCGCGGCCCCCCCACTAGCCCTACCGTGATACTCGACCTCCATCCCTCCTATCACCGGTCATGTCCCTCGGTAGTTTTGAGTAATGCCATGTCCTCGCCGAATCACCTCTCCCCGTGCCTTCTTTGGCCTACCCCTCCCTCTCTTCAGCCCACCCGCCCCATCCTCTCACACCTCCTCACCGGCGCATCTCGCCGCGTGGCCGAACCACCTCAACCTTCCTTCCCGCATCTTATCCACCACAGGGGCCACACCCACCTTATCCCGAATCACTTCATTCCGAATCCTATCTCTCTTGGTATGCCCTCACATCCATCTCAGCATCTGCATCTCAGCTACCTTCATCTTCTGGACATGCGCTTTCTTAACTGGCCAGCATTCCGTCCCATACAACATAGCCGGTGTTGACACCCAATTTTGTCCCGTCTTTCTTCCGAAATATCTATTTGAGCTTGTAATATTTTGATAATTTAAGAACAATTATTTATATTTTATTACAATTTTGCTTTTTATTAATATCGTCGTTTGTTATCCAACTATAGTCATACTTTATTCTTTATTATTATCATTATTATTATTATCATTATCATCATCATTATTATCATTAATATTATTATTATTATTATTATTATTTACTATTATCAATATTATATTTATCATTATTATCATAGTTATTATATCTATTTTATTATGCTGCGAGCACTTAATATTATAATTATTAATATTTTTATAATCTTCGTCTTAATATTATTATTATTATTATTATTGCTGTTATTTTTTTATCATGCTGCAAGCACTTAATATTATAATCGCGATAGTCCTTTTCAACATTTTGTTTTCCGTCTTATGCAAGACGCATCGCCTTTATTTTATACAAGTAAACAATAGCATTTATAAATATTATCGCATCATATAGTTTTCACTACAACGTAATTACTAGTAATTATACTTGGCATTACATAATTTGTTCACTTAAGCACTTGTTAATATGTAATCTATTAAAAGATGTTAAATCCTTATTTAAATTACACCTTATTAATTGTAATGGCTAAATTATTATTAGTATCACATACATATATACATGTTCCCTATTTAGTATTCTGTTAATTCAGCCCAAAAGGATTGAGGCCCAATCTGTTAAAACCAGTCCAATAATACCATACCCGTTCAGCCTTTCCATTCTCCTAAAACAAAAGAAACAAGGCCCAAACCTATTTCTCTATACCCTAGCCGTCCCTTTCCTTCTCCTTTCGTTTTTGAAGCAAAGCTTCAACCATCATCCATGGCAGAAATTCGCTCCTCCCCTTTTCGTGAAAGATCTGACCATGTCCGTCCAAAATACTCGTCCTAATTTGACTAGCTGCTCCTTCACGTGATACTTGACAAATTCAGCCGCTCCATTTTTCTTTTCCTCTCTCATTCCATTTTCATACCAGTGTCAGCCGCAGCACAGCCAAACCCAGGCTTTGCCTATACCATTTTCACGCAAAATGTGTACCCGCGCCTGCTCGCTCACGTGCTCTGTTGAAGACCTTCCAATTCTCGCCTCAAAACACGCTGTAAGCTTCAAAGACAAAAATGGTCGAACCATTTCGGGTAAGATCAGGGTCGAGCCACGTGAAAATCTGCTCACCATATGCAGATTTTGCAGTTCCTTTGACTCTGTTTTCCAACCTTAGTTGATGGAATCCCGCCCAAATTTTGAACCCAGCAAACCCTAGAACTCTTCCTATAAATACTTGTTTCTTCAGGCATCGGTGGGGGTTTTTTTTTGGTCAGTGAGAAACGCCCTAAAAATTGTTGTTAATACCCCTTTCAATATATCTCCCTTTTGGCGATACCATCATTTTCATTTTGGATCTCAACCGAGGTGTTGAATCCGAGTGCGTTGAAGCTTGGCGTTGTCGGTGTTCGAGCGTAGATCGAAGACCCCGCACCAGTTCGCTGCACTCGAAGAAGGTAAATAATTTCTTAGTTTGTTTAATTTTGGTTTTTCTAGTAGTCGAATAGCGTTTGTGTGTGCATGTGGTATTTCTGTAGTTACCATGCTTCTGTTATTTTTAGTTAATATAGCGGCTTTTTACAGCTTAAGGTGTTTTGGTTAGCTAAGCTGCAGTTCAATAGCCAATAAAGTGTGTGTGTGCATGTGCGTGTGTTTACATACATATATACAGTCATGTTTTGGTTTGGTTTTTCTGGTCAACAGTGTTCATGCCATAGCTTAATTTACGGCAGGTTTAGCAGTACTTATAGGCTTATATCGGGATGACCATTGTTGATAATGTGTCGGTTTTAGTCCATTTGTATGCAGTTTATTTCGCTTAATTATAGGATACTTTGGGTATATATGCATGGCAGTTTAGTTTTCCATTTACCTTAGACGCGAGTGGTCGGGGCAATCCCTCTTCTCCTCTCTTTCTAGTTCGATCCGGCTTTGATGTGTATTTGTGGTTCCTTGTTTGTGTGCGTAAAATGCTTTAGTTTGTTATGAAATTTTTCCCTTCTTCAGGGTCTGTCCTGTCTTATTTTTCGTTTTGCTTTGGTAGTCTGTTTAAACTCCAGTTTGTTTCGATTTAGTCTTTTAATACCTCCATTTTGGTTCTGTTATCATTCTCTTTATATGGTACTTGCAGTTTTTTTTTTAGTTTTTCTGGTTTAAATGACAGCATATAAAGTTAAGATTTAGTTTGTTTTATTTCGGTATAAATTGGACTATTCGACTTCGAGTTTGTCCTAACCCTAGCGTGGTTATGGTGTGTGTACAAAATCCGAATCGTTATACTCAATATGAATTTAGTTTAAGTGTACAAGTTTATTCCGAGTTTTGGACTGTTAGACTGTGAGCATATTGTTTCCTTAATAATCTCTCCCTTTACTAAAAGACGTTTAGTTTTAGAACTCAACATTCTTCTTACTTGTTGTGTTTACAATCCTTGAAGCGTATAATAAGTTTGCTCGTACCTTTTGAAGCCTGTTTCGTTGCCTAAATAGCATGTCTAGTTCATTGTATGGTTGGATTGATTTGTGTTCTGGTTGTTAGATATGAAGAACTAGTACATGACTTCTTTGATTATTTGGCCTAGACTTGTCTGCAATCCCTTTAAAGGATTAATAGATCTATAATGGAGATGCTTATTCGAATCATGTTTTGGAGTCCATTGCCCTTTAATGACTAATTGTTAACGAAAATGTCCATCTTTCCTAGCTCAACAATTATTTCAACCTAAGCCATAAATCATAACTTTCCAATTTTATTTTGCACATCTTATGGTGATACTCCACTGTTTTAACATTTCCTTTCTGTATTTCCTTGTTTTGTACCGTATTTCTTCGTTTTATTTTTTTATTTTTATTTTTAGCGATTTTCCCTGCAAGTTTCATGTTTAAGTATGGGTTGATCCCAAGCTCTATATGGCAATGATCTTCTTTCACGTCGTCATGTTTTGGTTATGTCGTTTAAGTTCATGATACCATTTAGCTTTTGTGTGTGAGTTAAGTGTTTGTTTCCAGCATTTTCCATTCTCAGATTCCATATCATGCTACTGTAGGATTTTTTTTTTTTTTTGAGGAATTGGTTTGATGGTTGTTTTAAGCTTTCAAAAACAAAACGAGTTTACAAGCACTTATTATTTGTTGGCTGCCTGAGATTATAGTAGGTTCGTGGTCTGAGCTTCATTTTTTAGTAGTAATGGAAGTCTTTGTGAACTCTTTTTTTTTTTTTAAGCACGTGTATTCTGCATGTATTGGAACTTAGCCTAGGCAAAAATTTAACCAAGAACCATCCCATGTTTGGAAAGCTTGAGTGATGGATAACATTTTAACTTTCCTGATCTTGGTTTTTGGTTAAGTGTCAATCCCAATGAAGGAAAGCATATCCCTGTTGCCTCTCTGTTAGATCATTATAGTGGGAGTTATGTTAACACATTATCATTACTTGTATGAAGTTGACATTTTCAAATTTTCGAGTTATAAAGAAAGGGGGTTGAACATTTCCAGTCTAGTCTTTATTTGTTTTCCCGTTCTCTGAAAATTTGTTTCTTTTCTTAAAACAAGTTTAGTAACCTGTTAAGGTATAAATATAGATGTATAAGTTACCTTTCCATTTACAAAGATGCTAACAACTTTAGGTGCATGTTTCTTGTTAAGTTACAACTCCACAGATAAGTTTATGTTTCTTGTAAAAAAAAAAAAAACAAGCTTGTGCTGGTGATTTCACCCAGTAAATGTGAATGCTAGTTTTCCTCCTTGCATACGAAATCATGTTGAGTACTTTGCCAATTGCAAATCAGTAGCTAAATGGATTTATTAAAACCAAGTTGTAATGGTCTACCAAACCTATTTTGAGTCGAAAAATTCTCTATTCTCTATTATATTGGCAGAGTTATTTTTAGTTTCAGTTTTTCCTTTCTTATTCTTGTTTCTTGCCAGTGAGAGTGCTAGAAGTCTGATATTTTATGTTGTCGGTTTTTTTTTCTAAGTTATGTTACACGTCCTTTATCATATTCTGGTTATGTTTGTTGTCTAGTATAAAGTCTTGTTTATCATAAAAGTATGCCGCTGCTCTAATTCTTTTCTTTTTTATTTCTTCTTTTGCATGATATCCGGGTTACGAGTCCCAAGCCGGGACCATTTTATCTCCCGCATTCGATGTTGGGCTAAAGCCTGTGAAATACTTGCTCAAGTCAGCCCCTTGTGCAAAAATCTGGGCCAAGGCCCATAACAGCAGAACAGTCCGCAGCAGCATATTGGGCCCAAAAGCCCAACAGCAGCACCCATTGCAGCAGTCCTTTTAAAATGGGCTGAGCCCATTTAAATTTGCTACTTCTCTATTTATTTTGTGTATTTAATTATGCAGCTAACTTTTTATTTGTTTTATTTTCTCAGTTTAGATAAATCCTAATGAATTAGTGGGTTTAGCTTAGTAATGGGTAGTTAGTTTAAGAAAGATTAACAATCATTCCATAAGTTTTACTCTCTTCTTTTCACGTGAAATTATTGGTAATATCTAATATTTATTTTATTTAGAGTAATTGATTGGCAAAATAGCATGACTATATATTTTAAGTAAAAGAAATCATATTTTATTCTTACTATCATATACATTTCAAAATGTCACTAATACGCAAATGTAAACTTAAATACATTTTATAAACATTGTTTTCAAGATTCATCCAATTATACATATTTTAGCCGAGCATAGTTAAATATTTAATAAAAGAGAAAAAAAGAAAACTCATCATCTTTTGCATTCTATTTATAAAATAAGTTTAGATTTTCTACCCCCCCTATACTCATATAATGTAATTTTATCCTAAAGATTAAATTGACTAGGTCTTCTTTTGAAAGCTTCTATTTGCAAATCATTTATTTTGCAAGTCTCATTTTCAAAATAACATTATTATTTAAAATTTAGCAATATTATTTAAAACCTTAACATTTTTTAAATCTTATTTTAAAATGGCATTTTTATTTGAATCTTATTTAAACCTTTTTGTGTAAGTCTTGTTTTAAAATGACATTTTTATTTAAAGTCTTAGCATATTTTAAATCTTATTTTAAACAACAACGCTATTATATTTTTCTTTAAAACTATGGCTAATGTTATAAGCTACTTTTTACTTAAATTTAGACATTTTATTTAACCTTAATTAATTAACCTAAGTTTGGCCGGTAAACGTAGTTAACGGATCCCTGAGAGGATGCCTAACAGCCTTTCCCTTTAGGATAATTAGAACCCTTACTGAAGAGTTGAAATTATGGAGACCATTAACGGAGGTTTAGTTAGCTTTACCTTAGTTAATAATTAGTTCCCCTAATTCACCTTAAAATCCAATTAGGTGGTGACTCCTTAAAATAAGCAAAAATAGTAATCTCAATATATTAATACCTAATTTATTTAGTTTAAATGGGGTATACTTGACAGTCTATTCCTTGCTTTGTAGAACTTTTCCCTTTAGAATAGGCGGCACGCCTTCTTTATCACACAACACCCACGTCTGAGCTTTCATTTTATCCATCACTCCCGATACGATGTGTGACATCGTCGTCAATCTCGTCGATCCCTTGGATGATCGACCCAGTGCCAAACTTTTCTTTCTTCGGGATGACACAGTATCAGATTGCCGTCCACTCGTCCTCTATTTCAGGTCTTGGCTTTCTTAACATTTCTGAAAGTCTTCTTGTCTTAGTCTTGCTCGACTTGAATACTTCGACTCCGGAGTACGTAGCCAAACCTCGGTCTCGCGTTAACACCCGGCAGCGACTCGTCGGTAAGCCTCGGTCGTCACTTGAACAACATGCGCCCGTGCCTGCGAATGTGGCCGTCATGTACAATGACAGAAACGAGTTAGTGTTGACCCTGGTGCGAGCCCGTCGTGGCCAGAAGTGTTAGAATCCCGCCTCAGCCGTCTTCACCGGAGTTTGGCTCCATCGTACATGTCATGTCTGGCCTCTGGTGTCGCTGCAGGGCTCTGCCTCTAACTGAGACATCTCAGCACCTCTCTTTGAGACTTTGTCGTAAGCATACCGAATCGACGAACACCGGCCAGGTGCGGTCGATTAATAACATCACTATCTTGCTCACAATCTCTCGCGGTGAATAGGCACTGTGATCGACCGCTCGGCATGAATCGGCCGGATTCTCGAAGCCAAAACTAAGCACCCTCGTCATCGCTTCCACTTTGGCTCTCCTCCCCCGGAAACTTTTATCGTATGGCTCGACGACTTAATACCGCATGGTTGTTGCGGTTTTGAATATCCCTTTGTTTTTATGCAACGGATCATAGTGCTCGTCTGCGCTCTTCGAGCGTCTCACGCCCGAGTCTAAAAATAACATTCGACAACGCGTGGCCAGCTCGACCTTCCCCCAAGATGTGCAAAATTACGCCGTATTTCGTATTGCGATGCTTACTCCCCTTCTTTCATCTTAGTATAACAGCGAGCCTCTTCAACCGGCCATGCTGCGGTATCGAAAATGGCAGTGACTGCCGAAGAAACTCATTCGCCTAAAACGCTGAATTTGCCACCGTTGAGGTTGCGAAAGTAGGCCCTGCCATCTTAAATGCAGCAGGCATCTCTGCAAAGCTTTCTCTTTCCGTCTTTAATATACTTCACTTAATCCAGTCCCGAAACGCCCGCCTGCCGCTTTAGCTGCTTTGTACAACAACATCCCCGCGCCACGATCTTCATACAGCGTCCCAGCAGTAAATGCTTGCCATCGCTGTCACTTCCGCCTCGCCATAACATACAACTCCGCAATAGTCTTCTTCTCTTCATAAATACGTACTCTCCTAACTTCGTCGCAGCATTTTCTGCTTCGCCGCGTACCTGTTCCGTTCCTTTGCCCGGTCGCTTTATGTCTGCCAGGAAGTAACCACTGAACCACAGCACCTGCTGTAACCTGCGATGTTACTTGGTATGCGTAGTCACATCTTTCTTTCGTATGCGCTTCTCCTCCAGTAGCTCGCCCTCAGCCATTCCACAGCTCCTGAACGTGCCACTTGTTCAGCGTCCCTTCGTCTGGTGACATTGCCCTCTCTCTCTTATTTTTATCTAGGGTCATAACAGGCATATGTTGGGTCGTGAGGTTATCGCTCGGGATGACCTTACGATCGGAAGTGCGTAACGTCTATCGCGCTTACGGGAAGTAGGTAATCAGTACCCCAGGTCTTGGCATAGTACTCGGTGACAGAAATCTTTCTTCCTCCTTGAAAACTAGGATTTGCCTGCTTTGAATACGGCTCTCGCGAAATCCAGCAGTCTTTAGTACCTCGCCGATTTCATCCCCCAGGCTTGAAGCCTCCGTCGCGTCGCGTATCCCACAGCGGCGGCCGATGTGGCCGTGCAAATAACCGCCGAAGAAACACCGAGTGCGGAGAAACCCCGCCTGACCTCGTCCAAATCCTCACAGAGCCATGATCTCTTGTCCACAGCATGCTAGGTGCGTAAGCACTAACCACGTTTAAAGTATACCCTCCGACTACTATCTTAATAGCCATCGTGACTATCACTCACCCTCTCGACCCCTACCACCGTATCACGAGCTCTCTATCAACTAGAATGCCAACTCCGTTCTTGCCCTTCGGGCCTCCTGAGAACCACAACTTAAACCCATCTACATCCCGGGCCCTATCTCCCACCCATCTAGACTCACACGGACACATGCTGAAAATATTTAAAAAAAATAAAAAAAATTGAATGAAAAGTGAAGGTAAAGACGAGGAAATTTATGAACAATTGAAGAGAAATACAACAAATAACATAATGAAAATTAGTTACTTGTAGAGATTGGGTAACCGATAAGGAAGAAGAAATCGTGCTAATTATAAAGAAGAATAATGGGAGTAAAATACGGTTGTGAATCAAGACGTGAGAGAAAAATATTTGGAAAAAAAAAAAGATTGTGGGTAAGTGGGAGAGAGGTACCTTATTTTTTGGGAAATACTGCAGCTACAAAAACAAGCTATAGATGGTAATTTGATAAATAATTAAACTACCAAAAACAATTTTAAAAAAAGGTAGCTATTACTAATAAATAAGTCTTGGAGGTAGTTATGGGCTGTAAATTTTCCATCTTTTATTAATGGAAAAATTTCAGAGACCTCCCTTCACATTGTGCTTCATTTCACAGACCTCCCCTCACGTTTGTAATATTACGGCTACCTTCCTTATTTTAATTTTTTTGTAACAACTCTTTTATTCTATTTCTTATATGAAAAAATAACATTTATGAACTGATTTTTCCTCCCTAAGATCATGCTCTTTGGATTAATTATTATTTTATTAATATCTCATTTTCAATTAACTGGAAACAAAATATGCGAAGTGCTCTTCAGTCTTCTCAGCAAGGGTTCTCTTTTCCTATTCCTCTTCACCTTTCTCCAGTGTTCTCATCATATTTTCTGCAAAAAAACAATTATTTTTTACTGAGTTGCTTTTAGCAAATAAAGGTAATTTACTTGTAATCTTTTTTGTAAGTAAGTATGTCAAGTGCTCCTCATGTTTCTGCTTTTAGGACATAAGTAGTATTCTTTCTTTTGTTCCTTCCAGGCGATCGGAAAAGAAAGAAATGGTTATTATATTTGTTATATCCCGTATTTTGTGCGTTGGAATATTTCGAGATCGAGTAAATTGAAGAAAATAAGTTCGACGAAAATTTGGGAAATGCTTTGGGCGAATTGTTAAGTCAACTATGGAGGCGCATATCTCATAGTATATGTGGAGTTTTAAGGTGTTTTAAAAGCCTAAAATGAAGTTCGTCGAGTCTAGTTTGTAATGCAACAAACCGTTCATTGATAGGACATCGGAGTAGAGAATTATAGACGTTACAACCGAACTATCGACGCAGAACAAGTAATCCCGCTTACGGTACCGCTACGCACATGCGATCTATGCCACAAGATACGGTCTTGCTGCACCAAAGACTGTGTAGCACAAGAACTCCGACGTTGGCGCTTTTAAAGGGACGAACCTCATTTTTTTTCAAGAAAAAACAGTTCCAAAACTTTCCGGAAAATTCGGAAAAAAAGAAGAGAGGAAAACGGCCAAGAAAAGAGAGGAGAAAAGGAAAGAGAAAAAAATTCTTAGCCTTCAATCTTGGTCCAAAAATTGTAATTCTCTTGTATTCTTATTAAGTTCAAGACGCTCTTCGACGTGGTATAATTATCTCGGAAGATAAACCGTTGGTTTTCTCCGTTTTCGCATTTGGGACAAGTAAAGAAGTTGGAGGAAAAAGGTAAGGATTCCATCTCACCCTTTCATATACTATGCATGGTTTGCTGTGTTGTAGAGTGTGAAGAAATGAATGAAAACTCATGAAATATGTTGGGTTGAAGTTGGGCGTGTGTAGTGTGATTGAGGCCGTGTGTGTGTGGTTGTGTAGTAGTGAAGAATTAAGTGTGTTTAGCATGATTGCATGTTGTTTTAGTGTGTGAAAATGGATGAAAATTTTGGAATGTGTGTGTTGTGGTGTTGGCCGAAAAAATGGGCTGATTTGGGGTAAGTATGTGGGACTAATGTGATGTAGTATTTTGGTTGTCGTCGTTGCGAATTCTACAATGTGAAATGAAGGTTTAATGACTTATGTTGGTGTTGCAATTGTTGTGGGCTGTTTTGAAAGTCAATATGATCTTAATATGTTTCCTTATATTTATGAAGGTAAATTTGGTAATGTAGGGAATTGTTGACGTAGTATGAGAATTTGAAAGAAAGAAACGCATTATTGTCGTATTCATTAAGTTGGAAGGTTTCGGGTTTCGTAGCATATTGTTGGGATTGTCTTGAATACTTTGTGGATTGTTCTAATGTCCTTAAATCTTGTTTGGATGGTTGTTGTTGGTTGTTGTTGTTGATGAATTTGGTCGAGTTAAATCTCGGGGCGTCCAAGTTATAGGGGAAATGTTTCCCAATTTTTGGTAGAAAAAGCAATGGTTTGGAATTGGATCCTTTAGCGCCGGACTAATGTTCGATGCTATTGATGTTGTTGTAGATTTTTGAGAAGACGAACTTACGTTTGGATTAGCTAGAGAAGCAAACCAGGTATGTGAAGCTTACCACTTCTTTTTCTTTTTGGCATGTCTTAGACGAAACTAAGGTATGACATGATTTTTGCCTCGGGTAATTCCATTCGTAAATTTCGAGTATGTTTGTGATTCGTGTTTGCTTTGATGTTGTTGGCATCCTTAGAATGGCCGGGTTATGGTCCGTATGTCTTGGATATGATTGAGTTTGAAATGTTGTGTAAGCGATTCGTATGAGTTCCTTGATGTTCGTATTTTTAACGCGGATGAGTTGTGACCCTTATGTCTTTGTAGGATTAAACTTTTAAGGTTTCAAAAGAGTTCTATTTTCAAAAGAATTTTGTTTTAAAAAAAAAAGACTTGTTCCTAAACGACTTCGAAACTACAAACGTCCGTAACTTTTGCATACGACCTCGAAACGCCCCAAAACATAATATGTAAGTTCATAAGACATCACTCTCCCCTACCCCGTAGTCGGGCTCGGACGGGGGTCGGCACCCGTCCGTGGGGCCCGCGGCCTTTCTATGCCACCTTTATGGATTTTTCGAAAAATTTAATATTTTCTTCACTATGATTATTTATTTTTTTAAGTCGAGTTGGAAATAAGGATTTTATGTCCATGATTTTGATACGTAACAACGGTTTTAGCGAAGTTTGGTTTGATATGCCCCGAGCGAGATTCGGGAGGAAACTTGTTTTGCCTATGGTTCGGATTTTCAAAAGAGGGTTCGTTTTGATTATTCGGTTGAGTCCGTACGAGATGTATCGATATGCGTGTGGTTACTTACGGTCTGTTCGTGCGTTTGTGTTACCTCTTTCACCGGATCCGGGCCGGTATATGATCGTGCGCACTATGATATACTCTGGTGTTATCTTGTGTTACGGTTCCCGAGACCTCGCCATTAGGGCGGTTCCGTTTATGAAGTTATCTTTGTGATATGGCTTATGATGTGTTGTGATGATGTGTTGTGTTCGGGGATACGGAGATTTGAAATCTTACGGAGTTATCTTGTGTTGTGGCGCAGAATAGGGTGGCGACCACGTTTTGTCCCGGTCCTATGGACCGCGTTTGATATGTGATGATGTATGATGAGTTTGTTCTCCGATGATGAGTTTGATCACCGATGATGAGCGCATCCCACATCGGTTATTGTCGTTCCATATGACAGATTGCGATGCGTTCGGTATGAGTATGCATGATTTGTGTGTCGGATGTAAGTACTTAGATAGTTGGGTTATTACGACTTCACTTTCGTACTTCCTACTTTAGTTATGACCTCGTTTGATGTCTATGCTTTACATGCTCGGTACATATTTCGCATCGACCCCCTTTCTTCGGGGTCGCGTTTCATGCCACGCAGGTACCCACGGATGATTTAGCGGTGATGTTAGTTAAGATGCTCCACCGGATTGGCGAGCTCCATTTCTCCGTGAGTGTCGCCAAGTCGAGTGCTTTGTATGGTGTTCGAGGTTATGATAGAGACTTTGCGAGGCAGGTCGAGTGTATGATATGTCGGTCCGTTTTGTAAGCGGCTACGTGCGCTGTGTTTGTATGCATTATACCGATGTATGTTTGGCAAGCGGCTATATAAGCCGAAGTGCTGTTGTGCCTTATATTATAGATTTTATACTATTGCAAATTTTATTTGGTTTGAAAAAAAACGAAAGGCATGTTTGTTTTCTGAAAAAAAATTTCATTACGTGCGTATGTTACGTTTTGTGGGCCCAGTTTGGGTATGGACATTACGATAGTCAGCGGGTTCGCTCGGCCCTAGGTAAGGGTCGGGTGCCCATCACACCCTATCGGAAATTGGGGTGTGACAATATTCAAGATAATTATGTATTTACAAAATACCGTCTCAATTCTGATGGACTAGATTTGATGAATTGGGATTAAAAGGTAAAGGTCTCTATATCGACGAATGTGGTCGACTAAGCAACTAGTTAACCAGGGCAATTTATGCGGATTGCCCTTCGCTAGGGGTGATCTTTAATTTTTGCCCTTCGCTAAAAATTCCTTGGTTTCGGGTTCGAATCCCCGCTCAATCAAAATTTTTTAAAAAAATTCCCAAGGTAGACTTTTGCGCCCGTAAGATGTACTTTTGCATGAATTTTACAAAAATTCTCCGCGCGAATCCAAACATCTGCCTTGCGTTTTTTTTTTTTTTTTTTTTACTGAGATGGGGTTCGAACCCAGAACCACGGGGTATTATGCGAAGGGCAAAAATTAAAGACCACCCCAAATGAAGGGCAATCCTCGTAAAAAAAAAAAAAAGGCAACTAAGGCAATGGCTTTGGGCCCCTAAATTTTTGCGGCCTCATTTTTAATTAAGTTTATGCTAATTTGTTTAAAAAATTATTGTGATTTATGATACTTTTATGTAGTTTCTAAATATGTAAATTATTTTTCAAAAAATTTAAAAGATTGTATGTCTGAATCACGATAAAAATGAAGAAGTTGGGCTCTTGAAATTCAAATTGTGTCACATAAATTGAGACAGAGGAGTACACAATATTTATAAAAGAAAAAAAGAGAAGAAATTTTTTTAGTCGCTTGATTGATTAGCTAAATTGTCAATTGATTTTTTTTTTTTCGAATAAATTGATTTGAAAAAATTGTTAACAACTTTGCATTGATCTTGAAGACTATAAAACAGTAACTAATGACTTCACGTCTAAAAAAACTAAAAAAGTAGACTTTAAATAATAATATATAGGACGATCTTTCTCTTTAAAAAGACATAATTAGGGTATGAAGTTTGGCCCCCAAATCTTGGCCGAGACCGCCCCGCTCGACGAATTGGATTTTGCTTGCAATAAGACAGTTATATTTTTAATATATAATATTGATAATATTCGGCTTGGTATAAACACCGAATCAAGCAACAAATGCGAAAATTAAGATAGGTAGAAATTTAGAGATAAGAATGGAAGAAATGCAAATGAGATTTAGAAGAAAAAAGGGAATTAATCAACTACGATTGTGACTAATCAACATAAGAAAGGAAACCTACACCTATTAATCAGCAATCTAAGATGAATTCATTCCAAGGAAGAAGAGATTCAAACTCATACATGGAAATCTAATCCTAGATTATCCAAGAGGGATTCAAGGTAAGAGTTAAGGGAATCCACTCACTACCTAACTAGCTAATCCTAGCTTAACCTAAACTCCATAGAAGGAGAACTACACTCAAAAGAGTTTCATCATAAATCTTAAGCTAAGGAATGAAACTAGGCTAAGACAAACTTATATAATTTTGGTTTTACATGCATAGCCGCAATTAACTACTAGCCACATTTGACAATTAACTACTAGGCCCTATTACAACAAAGACCCAAAAGTGGCCTTTGCGGAAATAACTCCCCATCGGCCCTTCTTCACTTGAATTGCAATCCTAGCCTCAAGTTTGCACTCCTAGCCACAAATTGCACTTATAGTCATTTTCACTTCTAGCCACTTTGTGTGACTTCAATCAATGGGCCTTCATCTCCATGTCTCTTCCAAGCAATCATCCACACCCTTGTGGCTTGCTCTTCAATAGCCTTCAAAGGCCCCATTCTCCTCTTCCAAGGGTGTGTGGAATGGAAATGCACATCCAAAGCTCTAACGCGCGTTTTAACCTTCATAATCGTCCCTGAGCTTCCTAGGATCATATCATCCTCCCCTTCTTCAAAAGGATTCGCCCTCGAATCTGAACCTAGCAAAACCCACAAACGAAAACATGGTCCTCAAAGCATGAGGGTTAGCACAAATAAGGAAGATAGTCATAATATTGCAAATGTGAGAGGAGACCAGTGAAACGAAGCAAAACGTGAGGGGCGGTCTCTGAAATTTTTCCTTTATTAATTGACACTTGGTTAACGATTAAATCTAAAATTGGAAATATGTAGCCACCGTAAAAGTAGCTCTAGATATTCGCTATATAATTCAATTAAGAAGATATAATAAATTGCATTTGTGCAAATTTCTTAAAACAGTTATATAATTTTTTTAACAGGCCCAGTGGGACTAGAAAAGTTTATATAAGAAAAAAAAAAAAAAAAAGGCATACACGCCCAGTGGGACTCGAACCCACAATCGCTTGATTAGAAGTCAAGCGCCTTATCCATTAGGCCATGGGCGCCACGCTTGGGAAGCCATCCATTTAAATGATATTTAAATCAAACAAAACAGAAGTTGCAGTTGTTTACTTTATGTTTTTCTTCTTATTTACTCTTTGGGGTGTGGAGAATTAGGTGAAAGTGAAAAATGTTCCATCGAGTACCCAACCTTGTATTCAAAACTCAAAAGGAGATCTCATTTAATCCTTAATTTTATTATTACGGTTTCAAGGTTTTAATTCTACTACATCTTATACTAATAAATTCAATAAATCAGTGTAAAGTCTAATAAATTTGTAATTGTAACGAACATTAGAAAAACACAAGAAGGTTTACATTGACTATAACTAGCGCTAGGGAATATTCTTCCTTTCTGTTTCATTTATTTATGTAAAGATACTCCATTCCTTTTCCTCCAAAACCAATGTACCAAACAAAGGAAAAGAGAAGTAAGAAAACATGTTACTTCTTTTATTTTTCTGTCCATTCTCTTCCCATCTATTCAGAATATAAACCCTTAAATGGGAGGAGGGGTAAAGGGAGAAAAGGAAAGAGGAAGAAGAAATGCCAAAGAATATTCTAGAATTTGGTTGTCAACTTCTTTGCTAACATAGTTGTATCAAAACGAACATTCTCAGGTTTCCTAGTACACATGTCAAAGGGAGAAAATATACATAATACACATAGCAACTATTGAACTTTAAAATAAAAAAGAAAGAACTGAATCCATATTCCTTTGAGCAACATGATTTGCTCCACATGTATTTAGACATAAATCTGTCAAAATAACAGAAAAGTTTCATCTTGTTGAAACTGTGAGCTATACAAGCAGTTCCTTCGGATCCATGCAAATCATAAAAGGAAAGACACACAAGCACTAAGAAAAAGAAGCTTTAAAAGGAAGAGAAACCGGGTTATCCACATATCAACAGCTAAATCCTTCATAGCGACATGATTGATGCCAATGTTATGCACAAGAATTGGATTAAGAACTCTGAAGCACAGTATTTTACACCGAATACAAGTATATCCAGTGAAGAGTTAGTCACCAGAACTCAACCATGTCCTCCTAGGAGCATATCAGATTGCATATGTCCTGAAACCTTTGCCTCGGAAATGTTGGTGAAAGGAAAAAACTCTGAATCTACCAGTATTTGGACAACTCAAAGTCAGATGTTCCGAGTTGACCATCTTCTGCAGTATGCAATACAAGAATTAATCGCCAATATATCAATTGTCTTCTGAGATGCTAGTTACATAGCAAAAGAATGAAAAGTGCCTCCAGATTTGAGCTTGATTTGTGGTGGCAGAAGTAATAATAACAATGAGAGCAGGAAGAAGAGCATTATCACTACTATGAAAGACGAATTTCTTGCTAGCCAGTCAAAAAATAACCATCGCGAAGAGTAAACAAACGATGCCATAGGTTAAATGAAAGATCAAAAGATGGTCCGAGGGTTACTCAAAACCCACTTTGTTCTGGCAAAATATCAGCCTTACAAATTACCCTATTCAAAGCATCAGCAACGTTTAGACCAATAATCATGCTATGGAAGGACAGTCTTTAAAAGTGAAGAACCAAGAATCTTTCTTACTGTTAATACACCCACCAATATATCCACAGCGCTACTCTCAAGATGTATGTGATGTTATAATTGCTTGAAACAACAGTTATATCAAAGATGATACGAAAGAATAGATGTAAAAATGAAGATTATTTTGCCACCACTTGATCTGCTTCTCATTTCAGTCGTACGATTTTATGTTACTTAACTTAATGTTTACTTTTGCATATCCTATTTCTTCTCTGACAAAAGTTACTTTTCCCTTCTCATAATAGGATCAAGTATTCCAACATACCTCACAGTGAAATGCCTTGTCAGTGCAGCTCCACAATTTGGATGGTATGCAGTCAATGTAGTGACACCAGCTACAGTACTCGTGTATGTTAATGCTATGCAGAACTGCTGGTATAATTCCTGCAAGCCTGCATTTGGAGTGACAGCAAATCAAGTCATTACCTTTAGACAATTATAACTAGCCCAAGTAATAGTTCATAGTGAAATTGTACATAGTTCATGGTGAAATTGTATGCAACGAAAAATGGAGCAAGAGTTAAACCATACAAGCATCATACAGAGATGGAACTCACAAAAAAGCAAAGATAACAAGAGCAGCACCCCTCTGAACAGGCTTGTCCAAAGTGTTCCTACGTTTGACAAAGTGCTTGGCATCAAAGTCAAACAAGCCTCCCTTATTTTGAACTAGTTTCTCTTGTTGAGGTTTGAACAAGAGCACAAACCCCAGAAGGAATCCTGACATAAATCCTCCAATATTAGCAAAATTATTGATGTAAGGTATCAGTCCAAGGACAAGATTAGTCATCAGGACTGTCATGGTAGCCACTAGCCCTGCAAACTGCAATGAAAAAGTGGGGAGATTACATTCTATACTATATATGACAGCTGAGAATAGAGGAATAAAAGCTGTAACATATCAGGACCTTTTTGGTATAAGATTTCCAATTCCTAATGAGGCCAGAGAGAAGTGTACCAAGCAATCCAAATAATGCACCAGAGGAACAAACTGATGGCCGATCTTGAACGAAAAGTGAAGCAACTAGACTACCAGTGATTGCTGAGAGTATGTAGATAACTCCAATCCTTACTGCAGAAATAGGAACATCAATCAAAATCCAATAAACAACTTTCTCAATGAAAGGATATATTATAGAATACTCTTACATGGTCCAAATTCTTGCTCCAAGTGAATTCCCACAAAGATAACTGAGGACAAGTTGATGATCAGATGGAAAAGCCCCGCATGAAACCATGGGCTTGTGAAGATACGCCACAATTGATGATTATCAATCAACAAAGTCTTCCGAAGCGCTCCAATTTCATCCAACCTACATTAGAAAAAGATTGCATATGTGTTACTGGAAGCAGAACTTCCTCAACATAATATCATGGTGCAAGACACAGTGGAAGCTCAATAGTTCTTTGATGCACAGTTGGAAAAATGACATGTTAATATCAACATTGAGAATAAGATACCTTAGTAAATAACCTCAAGAATAAAGTAGGTACTGAAATTTTCAAGGCAGATAGAAAAGCGGGTAATGTTTAACTTGTTTGAGAGGGATCTAAAAATCAATATGTTATCGAACAAGTAACGTGGATTAATTGATTCTCTAAGGCCTGAAGAACTGCAACAGGCAGAAGCCAGAGGTTCCTCAAAGAACCAAGAATTATTTCAGAAACAGTTCATTATATGGGTAGATATGCAAAGTGCTTGTGTACTTCATGCTATAAAATGGTAAAACACCTTTTGAGGATGCTGATATCAGTGGATGCATGATACTAATATATAAGACTTAGATCTGAAACTATAAGAGTAAAGCACACCACTATATAATAAACTTTCAGAAGACAAGGATCAAACAACATTAAGTTAATTTGCCCAGTTAAACCACTCTGTCTAAGAAAAGAAGATTTGGCAATCTCTTTAATAGAATTCATAATGTCTTGCAATAAACCCCGCTGAAACAGTGGCTTATAATCATCATATTTCTCTAAGATCATCAGCTACAATACAGATCTCAATAAACATCATAATAGCTACAAAATGTAGATGTACAAGTATGCAAATCAAATTCAAGCAACAATTATACTGATATCAACCTTTCTCCTATAAAGTATTCCGACTATCAAATTCAAACGCTTAAACCAGTCATATACATTCATTTCAAATGACTTATTGGAACCTTTCATTTGAAATTTATAAACAGTAACATGTGAAGTTTCCTTTATAACAGTAAAATCTAAAATAACTCACGAATCCAAATTTAACAATTTCCAAGAATATAAGACAAGAAATGCAGATGTACAAGTATGCCAAATCAAATTCAAGCAATGATTATATTGATATCAACCTTTGTCATATATCAAATTCCATCAAGTAATCGAACAAATTCACAGGCTCAAATCCATAATATATCACACAGTTGATTCAATATTCATTCATTTCAAACTACGCGCCAAATTTTTCCGCCAAAAAAGTGAAACCTAAAATAACTCACTAAAGCGAATCCGAATTTCACAATTGTCGAAGCGAGCATCGAAATTCATTACGCTTAAAATCCATGATATACCTAAGAAAATCACAGTTGATTCAACATTCATTCATCTCAAACGAAGCACCAAAATATTCAAGAAATAAAGTGATCAGTGAAAGAAAAAGGAACTAACGCAGAAGCAGAGGGACCGAGCAATGGATTCTCGGAAAGAGGCTGAAAAGAGAACCTACGAAGAGGTTTAAGGGCACAATCGCCATGAGAATTCTCCCAACAATCATTAACAAGCATTGTAGCTATAAAAGCGCCTAAATGAAGGATCACAAGAAAATGATCCATGTGTTAGCTCTCTTCTCAGATAAACGCCTAAAAAGTGGGAATGGAACTTGTTCTTCTTTAACTAACTCATCCGCACTTAGTTCTCTCCCCGCTATTGGTTGCTTGATTTCAATCTGTGTTTCGAATTTTGAATTATCTCCCATAGTTTCTTCAGAATTATTGAATTAGAGAGATATTATTAAGAAATTAGAGGTGGATTATTTTTAGTTTTATACAAAAACTGGGGTTATTTGAATTTAAAGTTGAGAGGCGGTGGGAAGTTGGGGATGATCTATGTGATGAACTGTTGAAGCATTGTGAATTGTTGGTGGGTGGGGTGTTGGCGGGAAGAATGCCAAAGTGGACATAAAAGGGAAAATGTGAAGAGAACAAAAAAAAGGGAAAATGGAAATTCAAGAACTACTTCATTTTGAGGGCCGTTCGATGTAGTTAAAAATTTTGAATTTACGTCGGGTAAGATTCATTTAAGGAGAAACTTTTTTGTGGGCAATTCGAGATGTGATAAGAATCACTTATTCGTGTTGACCCACGCTGACTCTTATTGATTAAGTTTGATTTAATTAGAGAATGTAAGAATTATAATGTAGGAATTATTCATATGGTAATTAATAATAAAAGGATTGTTAGAAGTGATTAACAATAATGTGATTGTTATAGAGGGATTGCTTATTTTAAAAAGGTCATTTTTGTTTTTTAATAGTTTAATATCACATTACTAATAAAAGTATTTTAGTTTCGCATTCTATTTGCATAAACTAATAAATAAATTCCTGAATAACTTAATACGGATATTATTTAATACCACCAACCAGACGTTGTGCTTGTTATGCATCAGTTATTTTTTCTTATGCAATCAATCAAACATTGTAATATCTTATGTGTGATTTTATGTTGGGATTAATTGCTCCAACACCACAGCCAGACAATCCATAGTACATTTTGTAATGTGTTGTACCAGTAATCAATCCTAGCTTGGATATTTATACTAACACTAGCTGAGTGCATATATAAAAATAAAACTTAATATAAAAAACACTCACTCACTGCCTTAGTGCTACTAATAGGCAAATGACTCCTAACTTCTCTTACCAATTAATCAGCATATTTCACAATGTCTCATTCTCTTGTGCCATAAATGTCCTTGTGATCTTGCTACTATCATCAGTCTTTCGCTTTTCCTTCCTTTTGCCTGTGAGCTAAGTATATATGATCCTTCTTTTTCTTTACTAATTTCCTTCACTTTCCTAATAAGAGATTCTGAAAATAAGAAATTTTGAATAGAATTTAACACAATAGTTCTGTTATCAAATTGGGCAACTAAATATTGCTTGTATCACAGGTGTAATACCGCGATAGTTGGAAAGAATAGATGTATGTCGACCTTAGTCCTACCGTGGAGGTAGAGAGGCTGCTTCAAAAAAACCTCGGTTCAAAGAAAAGCAAACCACACAAGACATTCCGTATAATATCACCTCCTGTCGATTTGTAATTTCCAACATGTGATACTCTAGTTGAATCTTCAGTTGATAAGTGCACATTCCTTGCATTTCTCAATAGTACTTCATTTTGTAAAATATCCTGATTACTAACCATATGATCTGTGGTCACTGCATCTATTATCCAGCTTTGTTATCACATTAAGAGCCCGTTTGGATTAGTAAAAAAAAGAATTTTCGCATAAGTGCTTCTATGACGGGCTTTGGATTTAAATTGGAGCCTCATTTTAAACTT
>NC_081351.1:48141674-48161972 GCF_029784015.1 Lycium ferocissimum
TTTTTTTATGGGGATTGATTAGCTAAATTGTCAATTGATTTTTTTTTCCGAATAAATTGATTTGAAAAAATTGTTAACAACTTTGCATTGATCTTGAAGACTATAAAACAGTAACTAATGACTTCACATCTAAAAAAACTAAAAAAGTAGACTTTAAATAATAATATATAGGACGATCTTTCTCTTTAAAAAAGACATAATTAGGGTATGAAGTTTGGCTTTAGGCCCCCAAATCTTGTTGAGACTGCCCTGCTGACGAATTGGATTTTGCTTGCAATAAGACAGTTATATTTTTAATATATAATATTGATAATATTCGGCTTGGTATAAACACCGAATCAAGCAACAAATGCGAAAATTAAGATAGGTAGAAATTTAGAGATAAGAACGGAAGAAATGCAAATGAGATTTAGAAGAAAAGTGGAATTAATCAACTACGATCGTGACTAATTCAACATAAAGAAACCTACACCTATTAATCAGCAATCTAAGATGAATTCATTCCAAGGAAGAAGAGATCTCCAAACTCATACATGGAAATCTAATCCTGGGGACATCTGCAAGAGATTCAAAAGAAAGGGGAATCCACCCACTACCTAACTAGCTAATCCTAGCTTAACCTAAACCCATGTATGAGAACTACACTCAAAAAGAGTTTCATCATAAATCTTAAGCTAAGGAAAAACTAGGCTAAGACAAACTTATATAATTTTGGTTTTACATGCATAGCCAAATTAACTACTAGCCACATTTGACAATTAACTACTAGGCCCTATTACAACAAAGACCTAAAAGTGGCCTTCGTTTTAAAATAACTCCACATCGCCCTTCTTCACTTGAATTGCAATTCAGCCTCAAGTTTGCACTCCTAGCCACAAATTGCACTTATAAATATTTTCACTTCTAGCCACTTTGTGACTTCAATCACCAGCCTTCATCTCCATGTCTCTTCCAAGCAATCATCCACACCTCCGTGGCTTGCTCTTCAATAGCCTTCAAAGGCCCCATTCTCCTCTTCGGCGGGCGGTGGAATGGAAATGCACATCCAAAGCTCTAACGCGCGTTTTAACCTTCATAATCGTCCCCGAGCTTCCTAGGATCATATCATCCTCCTTCAAAAGGATTCGCCCTCGAATCCGAACCTAGCAAAACCCACAAACGAAAATACGTGTCCTCAAAGCATGGTGCTTAGCACAAATATGAAGATAGTCATAATATTGCAAATGAGAGGAAAGACCCAAAGGAAACGAAGAAACGTGAGTGCTATTTCCTCGAAAATTTTCCTTTATTAATCGACACTCGTTAACGATTAAATCTAAAATCGAAATATGTAGACCGTAAAAGTACTTCGTATATTCGCTATATAATTCAATTAAGAAGATATAATAAATTGCATTTGTGCAAATTTCTTAAAACAGTTATATAATTTTTTAACAGGCTCCAGTGGGACTAGAAAAGCTTATATAAGGAAAAAAAAAAAAAGAAAGAAGGCATACACGCTGGGACTCGAACCCACAATCGCTTGATTAGAAGTCGTTACCTTATCCATTAGGCCATGGGCGCCACGCTTGGGAAGCCATCCATTTAAATGATATTTAAATCAAACAAAACAGAAGTTGCAGTTGTTTACTTTATGTTTTTCTTCTTATTTACTCTTTGGGGTGTGGAGAATTAGGTGAAAGTGAAAAATGTTCCATCGAGTACCCAACCTTGTATTCAAAACTCAAAAGGAGATCTCATTTAATCCTTAATTTTATTATTACGGTTTCAAGGTTTTAATTCTACTACATCTTATACTAATAAATTCAATAAATCAGTGTAAAGTCTAATAAATTTGTAATCAGAATCTAACATTAGAAAAACACAAGAAGGTTACATTGACTATAACTAGCGCTAGGGAATATTCTTCCTTTCTGTTTCATTTATTTATGTAAAGATACTCCATTCCTTTTCCTCCAAAACCAATGTACCAAACAAAGGAAAAAAGAAGTAAGAAAACATGTTACTTCTTTTATTTTTCTGTCCATTCTCTTCCCATCTATTCAGAATATAAACCCTTAAATGGGGAGGGGTAAAGGGAGAAAAGGAAAGAGGAAGAAGAAATGCCAAAGAATATTCTAGAATTTGGTTGTCAACTTCTTTGCTAACATAGTTGTATCAAAACGAACATTCTCAGGTTTCCTAGTACACATGTCAAAGGGAGAAAATATACATAATACACATAGCAACTATTGAACTTTAAAATAAAAGAAAGAACTGAATCCATATTCCTTTGAGCAACATGATTTGCTCCACATGTATTTAGACATAAATCTGTCAAAATAACAGAAAAGTTTCATCTTGTTGAAACTGTGAGCTATACAAGCAGTTCCTTCGATCCATGCAAATCATAAAAGGAAAGACACACAAGCACTAAGAAAAAGAAGCTTTAAAAGGAAGAGAAACAGGGTTATCCACATATCAACAGCTAAATCCTTCATAGCGACATGATTGATGCCAATGTTATGCACAAGAATTGGATTAAGAACTCTGAAGCACAGTATTTTACACCGAATACAAGTATATCCAGTGAAGAGTTAGTCACCAGAACTCAACCATGTCCTCCTAGGAGCATATCAGATTGCATATGTCCTGAAACCTTGCCTCGGAAATGTTGGTGAAAGGAAAAACTCTGAATCTACCAGTATTTGGACAACTCAAAGTCAGATGTTCCGAGTTGACCATCTTCTGCAGTATGCAATACAAGAATTAATCGCCAATATATCAATTGTCTTCTGAGATGCTAGTTACATAGCAAAAGAATGAAAAGTGCCTCCAGATTTGAGCTTGATTTGTGGTGGCAGAAGTAATAACAATGAGAGCAGGAAGAAGAGCATTATCACTACTATGAAAGACGAATTTCTTGCTAGCCAGTCAAAAAAATAACCATCGCGAAGAGTAAACAAACGATGCCATAGGTTAAATGAAAGATCAAAAGATGGTCCGAGGGTTACTCAAAACCCACTTTGTTCTGGCAAAATATCAGCCTTACAAATTACCCTATTCAAAGCATCAGCAACGTTTAGACCAATAATCATGCTATGGAAGGACAGTCTTTAAAAGTGAAGAACCAAGAATCTTTCTTACTGTTAATACACCCACCAATATATCCACAGCGCTACTCTCAAGATGTATGTGATGTTATAATTGCTTGAAACAACAGTTATATCAAAGATGATACGAAAGAATAGATGTAAAATGAAGATTATTTTGCCACCACTTGATCTGCTTCTCATTTCAGTCGAACGATTTTATGTTACTTAACTTAATGTTTACTTTTGCATATCCTATTTCTTCTCTGACAAAAGTTACTTTTCCCTTCTCATAATAGGATCAAGTATTCCAACATACCTCACAGTGAAATGCCTTGTCAGTGCAGCTCCACAATTTGGATGGTATGCAGTCAATGTAGTGACACCAGCTACAGTACTCGTGTATGTTAATGCTATGCAGAACTGCTGGTATAATTCCTGCAAGCCTGCATTTGGAGTGACAGCAAATCAAGTCATTACCTTTAGACAATTATAACTAGCCCAAGTAATAGTTCATAGTGAAATTGTACATAGTTCATGGTGAAATTGTATGCAACGAAAAATGGAGCAAGAGTTAAACCATACAAGCATCATACAGAGATGGAACTCACAAAAAGCAAAGATAACAAGAGCAGCACCCCTCTGAACAGGCTTGTCCAAAGTGTTCCTACGTTTGACAAAGTGCTTGGCATCAAAGTCAAACAAGCCTCCTTATTTTGAACTAGTTTCTCTTGTTGAGGTTTGAACAAGAGCACAAACCCCAGAAGGAATCCTGACATAAATCCTCCAATATTAGCAAAATTATTGATGTAAGGTATCAGTCCAAGGACAAGATTAGTCATCAGGACTGTCATGGTAGCCACTAGCCCTGCAAACTGCAATGAAAAAGTGGGGGAGATTACATTCTATACTATATATGACAGCTGAGAATAGAGGAATAAAAGCTGTAACATATCAGGACCTTTTTGGTATAAGATTTCCAATTCCTAATGAGGCCAGAGAAGTGTACCAAGCAATCCAAATAATGCACCAGAGGAACAAACTGATGGCCGATCTTGAACGAAAAGTGAAGCAACTAGACTACCAGTGATTGCTGAGAGTATGTAGATAACTCCAATCCTTACTGCAGAAATAGGAACATCAATCAAAAATCCAATAAACAACTTTCTCAATGAAAGGATATATTATAGAATACTCTTACATGGTCCAAATTCTTGCTCCAAGTGAATTCCCACAAAGATAACTGAGGACAAGTTGATGATCAGATGGAAAAGCCCCGCATGAAACCATGGGCTTGTGAAGATACGCCACAATTGATGATTATCAATCAACAAAGTCTTCCGAAGCGCTCCAATTTCATCCAACCTACATTAGAAAAAAATTGCATATGTGTTACTGGAAGCAGAACTTCCTCAACATAATATCATGGTGCAAGACACAGTGGAAGCTCAATAGTTCTTTGATGCACAGTTGGAAAAAATGACATGTTAATATCAACATTGAGAATAAGATACCTTAGTAAATAACCTCAAGAATAAAGTAGGTACTGAAATTTTCAAGGCAGATAGAAAATGGGTAATGTTTAACTTGTTTGAGAGGGATCTAAAAATCAATATGTTATCGAACAAGTAACGTGGATTAATTGATTCTCTAAGGCCTGAAGAACTGCAACAGGCGAAGCCAGAGGTTCCTCAAAGAACCAAGAAATTAGTTCAGAAACAGTTCATTATATGGGTAGATATGCAAAGTGCTTGTGTACTTCATGCTATAAAATGGTAAAACACCTTTTGAGGATGCTGATATCAGTGGATGCATGATACTAATATATAAGACTTAGATTCGAAACTATAAGAGTAAAGCACCCGCCGCTATATAATAAACTTTCAGAAGACAAGGATCAAACAACATTAAGTTAATTTGCCCAGTTAAACCACTCTGTCTAAGAAAAAGAAGATTTGGCAATCTCTTTAATAGAATTCATAATGTCTTGCAATAAACCCCGCTGAAACAGTAGCTTATAATCATCATATTTCTCTAAGATCATCAGCTACAATACAGATCTCAATAAACATCATAATAGCCACAAAAATGTAGATGTACAAGTATACCAAATCAAATTCAAGCAACAATTATACTGATATCAACCTTTCTCCTATAAAAAAAACTATAAAGTATTCCGACTATCAAATTCAAACGCTTAAACCAGTCATATACATTCATTTCAAACGACTTATTGGAACCTTTCATTTGAAATTTATAAACAGTAACATTTGAAGTTTCCTTTATAACAGTAAAATCTAAAATAACTCAGGAATCCGAATTTCACAAATTCCAAGAATATAAGACAAGAAATGCAGATGTACAAGTATGCCAAATCAAATTCAAGCAATGATTATATTGATATCAACCTTTCTCATATATCAAATTCCATCAAGTAATCCGAATTTCAAATTCACAGGCTCAAATCCATAATATATCTAAGAAAATCACACAGTTGATTCAATATTCATTCATTTCAAACTACGCGCCAAATTTTCCCTTAAAAGAGTGAAACCTAAAATAACTCACTAAAGCGAATCCGAATTTCACAATTGTCAAGAAATAGAGGCATCGAAATTCATACGCTTAAAATCCATGATATACCTAAGAAAATCACAGTTGATTCATCTCAAACGAAGCACCGAAACCTTTAAAACAGTAAAATCCAAACTAACTCCGAATTCCACAACATTGAAGAAATAAAGTGATTAGTGCAAGAAAAAGGGAACTAACGCAGAAGCAGAGGGACCGAGCAACGGATTCTCGGAAAGAGGCTGAAAAGAGAACCTACGAAGAGGTTTAAGGGCACAATCGCCATGAGAATTCTCCCAACAATCATTAACAAGCATTGTAGCTATAAAAGCGCCTAAATGAAGGATCACAAAGAGAGAAATGATCCATGTGTTAGCTCTCTTCTCAGATAAACGCCTAAAAAGTGGGAATGGAACTTGTTCTTCTTTAACTAACTCATCCGCAGTTTGTTCTCTCCCCGATATTGGTTGCTTGATTTCAATCTGTGTTTCGAATTTTGAATTATCTCCCATAGTTTCTTCAGAATTATTGAATTAGAGAGAGATATTATTAAGAAATTAGAGGTGGATTATTTTTAGTTTTATACAAAAACTCGGTTATTTGAATTTAAAGTTGAGAGGCGGTGGGAAGTTGGGGATGATCTATGTGATGAACTGTTGAAGCATTGTGAATTGTGGGTGGGTGGGGTGTTGGCGGGAAGAATGCCAAAGTGGACATAAAGGGGAAAATGTGAAGAGAACAAAAAAAAAAAAAAAAAAGGAAAATGGAAATTCAAGAACTATTTCATTTTAAAGGGCCGTTCGATGTAGTTAAAAATTTTGAATTTACGTCGGGTAAGATTCATTTAAGGAGAACAGCTTTTTCATGCTGGGCAATTCGAGATGTGGTGAGGAATCCTATTCATCCAACTACAACTCTTATTGATTAAGTTTGATTTAATTAGAGAATGTAAGAATTATAATGTAGGAATTATTCATATGGTAATTAATAATAAAAGGATTGTTAGAAGTGATTAACAATAATGTGATTGTTATAGAGGGATTGTTTATTTTAAAAAGGTCATTTTTGTTTTTTAATAGTTTAATATCACATTACTAATAAAAGTATTTTAGTTTCGCATTCTATTTGCATAAACTAATAAATAAATTCCTGAATAACTTTATATGGATATTATTTAATACCACCAAACCGTACGTTGTGCTTGTTATGCAGTTATTTTTTCTTATGCAATCAATCAAACATTGTAATATCTTATGTGTGATTTTATGTTGGGATTAATTGCTCCAACACCACAGCCAGACAATCCATAGTACATTTGTAACGTGTTGTACCAGTAATCAATCCTAGCTTGGATATTTATACTAACACTAACTGAGTGCATATATAAAATAAAACTTAATATAAAAAACACTCACTCACTGCCTTAGTGCTACTAATAGGCAAATGACTCCTAACTTCTCTTGCCAATTAATCAGCATATTTCACAATGGTTATTTTCGACCGCTCTCATTCAGGTTCAATACATTAACCGAAACATGTCTCATTCTCTTGTGCCATAAATGTCCTTGTGATCTTGCTACTATCATCAGTCTTTCGCTTTTCCTTCCTTTTGCCTGTGAGCTAAGTACATATGATCCTTCTTTTTCTTTACTAATTTCCTTCACTTTCCTAATAAGAGATTCTGAAAAATAAGAAATTTTGAATAGAATTTAACACAATAGTTCTCTTATCAAATTGGGCAACTAAATAACACAACATACTGAGTAATTCACAACGTGTATGCCCTGAAAAGAATAGTGTATATGTCGACCTTAGTCCTCCGTGGAGGAGAGAGGGTTAAAAAAAAACCCGGTTCAAAGAAAAGCAAAAACCACACAAGACATTCCGTATAATATCACCTCCTGTCAATTTGTAATTTCCAACATGTGATACTCTAGTTGAATCTTCAGTTGATAATTGCACATTCCTTGCATTTCTCAATAGTACTTCATCTTGTAAAATATCCTGATTACTAACCATATGATCTGTGGTCACCGCATCTATTATCCAGCTTTGTTATCACATTAAGAGCCCGTTTGGATTAGCTGAAAAAAATGAATTTCGCATAAGTGCTTCATAAAGTATGGACTGGTGATTTAAAGGTCATGGGTGCCTCATTTTAATGTTATCATTAACCAAAATGGTAAAATGCTGAGGAAGGGTTCGAACACAAGTCCTAGTAGCACAAACCTTTATGGTTCCGACCTGGAAACTAAAGCACCCAACTATGTTATTGGTTTCCAAGGTGCTTTTTTAATATTTATACCCAAATATCATATATTTCTTATATAACTATACCTAATCTAAGTCGGGTTCAATGGGTATCGGAGCACCACCAAAATGCACATAGATCCGCCCCTGAGTGCTTAAAGTACTTTTTAAGTGCTAAAAGTTATTTTATAAATAAGCAGTTACGTGTTTTGATAAAAGTGTTTAAAGGGTTTTTAGAAGTAAGGGTAGTACTGAAATTAACATAAAATATAAGGGATAAAAGGGTAAAATTGTTGGTCAAACCAAAATGACTTTTAAAAAAAAAAAACTTTTTAACTTAATTTAAGTTGTTTTCTATTTTCACAACAATTAAATAAGTTAAAAATGGGCTTTATAAACTCCGTTTGACCAACTTATAAGCCAATCCAAACGGGCTCTAACTCATAAAGCATTACCATGTTCGTAACAACACTTGTTTTTGAGTTGCTAGACTTGCTTGTTTTTGAGTTGCTAGACTTGCTCAACATGTTCGGCATATGGCTATACTGCTTAGGAGTGAAAACTAGTGCTGCCCAAAATTCCGTTGCTCAATTGTTAGTCTATCAGATGCAACTATTAACGAATGGGTATACTTTGTTCGATTACAAATACTTCAAGCGCATATTTGGCTTATTCCCGTTTATAAATACATTTTTGTTCTTCAATTTTTTTTTATTTTTTTTTAAATAATCAATTCAGGTATTTTTTTTCTTTTTTATAATCAACCGCGGCGTCCGTATCAGCTTGCGCACACCTCGACCAAATTCACAGGATACCTGCACACCTTCCATCAACAACAGTATCGCACGTAACTCGCTCCCTACTGGGTTACAACATATGCGAAATCACCTCAGTGTTTTTTTATGCAAGATCGAACCTGGGACCTCGTACTTAACCCACTTCACTAACCTCACGTATTTTCTACACTACACTTGTGTCCTAAACTAAGGACGACATAATTCTCAACATGTTATTATATAGATAAAAAACATTGGAACTTGCATGAAAAGCTTAACTATTGTCTGAATCATAATTTTTGGATAACAACAATCCTCGAGAGTTGATTTTCTTAGTAGAAAAATATATGGTTATAAAAGACAGTGGAGTTAGAAGAGGATTATCAGCCTAAAAATCAGAGTATTCTTCATGATATTATCAACGAAGGGCAAATTGGCTCAATCTCGCTACTTTGAGGACATATTTGACCCTTAAAGCTTATTCTTAACTAATAAAGTTGATAGGGATTCAAAGCTAAATCGAGGACATATCGAGAGAAGACTAAAATAATACATTATCTTCGAAGCCAACCTAAAATCATACGTTTCTTTCACACGGAAGACTAATAGTACATTATGTTTCGTTAGTTGCGCACTTTTAGTCAAACTCCCAAATATCTTTTAAAATATAACGAAAAAGGGCAAAAATACCCCGAACTTTTAGAAAAAGATATAAAAATACCCTTTATTCATCTATTTTGCTAAAACTACCCCTCAATTTAACTTTTTGGTCGATTTATGTCCTTAGACTAACTAGACAACACTAATTTTTTTTTTTTCAAAATCAAAATCGATTTTTGTAAAAATCTAAAAAAAAAATTTTTTTTATGGAAAAAACTTGTTTTAAAAAAAAAAAAAAACCAAAAACCTATTTTTTTAAATCTAGAAGAAAAAATTATGGAGTATTAGTTTTGCACATTTTACTTAAAAACAATCAATTTTTCGTATTTAAAAATTGAATTTTCTAAAAAAAATGTGGTTTCCACCTAAGTAAAAAAAAGTTTTCCAAATTTAAAAAAATTCCATATGTTTTAATGAAAATCCAATTATGTTTTTTTTTTTATATATATATAAAAGGCTTACTACATTTGTTTTTTAAAAAAACGGGTTTTGAAAATTATTTTTCCTTATTCTACAAATAATGCATTTTTCGATTTCTTTTTAAAAAAATAAATCAATTTTTCAAAATAATAAAATGTCATGTGTAATTTAAATATTTTTTTAAAAAAATTAGTGTTGTCCGTTAGTCAAAGGGAATAAATGAGCCAAAAAGTTGAATCAGGGGTAGTTTTAGCAAAATAGATGAATAAAGGGTATTTTTATACCTTTTCTAAAAGTTCAAGTGGCATTTTTATTCTTTTTCAAGTTAAATTTTTAAAAAAAAAATATTCTAGTCAATAAAAACAAGATCACTTATGCAAACATAATGTACTATTAAGATTTACGCGAAATTAATACGTATTTATTGTGCCTAAATCCAAAGATAACGTACTATTTTGATCCTTTTCTCACGTATTCGACCTTGTATGTTTTTTCTATATATGTAGTATAATATAATGCCCCAAGTTCCAAAGAAGAAAAAAAGAGAGAAAAATATATATACTTATAACCCAATTCCTCCAGATTCCGCCAGCTTTTGAAGACTCTACAATCGGGCACCTCCTTTCTATCAACAAGTGAAGAAGCCCCCCTTCATTTTTTCAAATCTCCTTATTCTTTTCTCTTTTCCTGTTCATCAGGTATGTATGTGATCTAATAAAACCTCACAGCTACTCTAAATTTCTTGCCCCTTTTCAATACTTTCTTGCTAATTTTTATTTTGCTGCATTCTAGGGTTTTATTCTGCTGTTTCAATTTACGTTATTTTTAGTCTAACAAGTTTGATTTATCCTCAAATCAAATAGACCTGAGATGGGACTGCAAATCAATTTCTTGGTTGTATTTTGGAAGTGGGTTTTAGGTTTTGAAGACATGTTTATTTCTGTTTTTGCCAATATTACAAGCTTTTCATTACTCAGAACAAGAAAAGAACTATTTTTTGCGTTTGTTTCTTCCCTTAGACGTATAGTAGTCAATTGAATATTGAAACCTTCCCATTTTTTATTTGGGTCTGGAAAGAAACTAGGTAGTTGAAGTGGGGCTTTGCTGTTTAAATTGCTTGGTCTTTGTTCCGCCTATTTGATATCCTTAAAAGAATTGAACTTTTAGGTTTATTGCTATTTTATTATTGGGGTTCTGTTTTTGTTGTAGAAAAATCTTATTGAAAGCTGATTATTATTTTCCTGGAATTGAGAAAGCTGATATCCAGTTTTTGATTTAGAGATGACTCTGCCAAAGCTGTATTTTAAATTGCATGTATACAATGCACATTTTATATTGTATTGCATACACTGTTTTATTATCCATGAAATATACATTTATATATTGTAGCATATAACACTTAAAATTTTGGATCACCTTTTCCTATTGTTTTATATGGTAGTCTTCACCTATGTTGCTCGGACTCGGGTGCGGGTGTCGGATACGGGTACGGATCTAGAGGTCGGATTTTCTAAATGATACAGGGTGCATGTATACAATGCACGGGGATTCGGCAAAAAATAATTCAAAATCCTAAAAATAGAGTTATAACACCTAAATTTTGAGATATTATGTGTTAGGAGAAAATATTGATCAAGAGGAGAATTTCAAGGAGATAAAAGGAAAAGGAGTGACATAGAAATTTCTATATACAAGTTATTCCATTTTCTTCAATTTCACCATAGCTTTTTGTTTTGATTACATAAATCATTGAATCTGTCCGGAATTTCTCCTCGATTTTGGTCAAAGTACCCAAAATTGGTTGACCAGATCGGGTACGGATCCCACACCCACACCCACACCCATGTCGTGTCGACACGGGTATGAAGAGTCCGAGCAACATAGGTCTTCACACAATGAGCTAGCATATATTTTATACTGGATACTGTATGTCAATAGTATATATGAAATATACACGATGGATGTATAACCTTCTTTTTTGTGAGTGCAGATTCTTTGGCGAAGTTGGCAGGAGGGGTGATTTGAGCTTTGGATTGGAATTTTGGTTCGCGATTTCGTTGTCATAAGGTAAGAAACTCTATTTTTTTTTTTTTTTTCAGTTGGTGTCATTGCACCCATCAATTGTAACTTCATTTGAACGGTCTTGGATAAGAAGTAAATGGAATTTATTATCAAAAAAAAGAAGAAGTAAATGGAATTTGCCCAGTTGACAAAGAAATAGATTCTGAAAATATTTGGAACCTGTATATGATCAAAAGTATACTGACTGTACGGGTGATAGCTTGATCTTTGTTATAGCTTGATCTTTGTTATTTGGTCTAGACTCATGGTCCAATGCAGAGTTATTTTTCCTTTCTGAAAAGCGCTCCAAAGCAGTTTGTTATTTGAGCTTATCACCTATCTGTTTCAGTTATGGTCTATGTGTGTTTTTTTATTAAGTAATCTCTAATAGGTAGTATTTGTTATGTTTGTTTCTCAATTTTAGCATATGATTGAAGAAGCCTCTTTATCCATTCCACTTCAATATATTAATCATAGTTAGACTATTTTTATATAATACACTTTGTATCAATCTATTAGAAATGCCCAGATTCAATTTTTTAAAAATTTAGTTCCTTGAGTGGATCACTTGAAAATTTGTGACCTTGATTGAGTTCCGTCGCTCAGATAATAGGAGTCGATAAATACCCTGAAAGAACTTTCATCCCAAGAACTTAAAACCCAGAAATCAGAATACCATGATAAAAAGATCTTCTGTAGTAACGTATCCACGTATAAAACAAAAAAGGGAAAACAAACAAATTAAACAAACCAAGAAAAACTTCCCAACGGGGAAAAAGCAGAACCATTTTGTGACTTTATTCTGTTTCTCTCTTAGAACCCAACTCATAGTTCTGAACTCAGCAGCTAAAAATGGCAATAGTAAAAATTTACCTCATCTTTTGAAACGCTCCAGGAAAAAGACCAAAAAAAAGAAAAAATCTAGCATAAAGCAATAGTTATATTCTAATTTAAAAATGAAAACTCATCTTAGTGGCGCTATTCATATTTTGTACTTGCTTTGACAGAATTTGATAGTTCAAGAAAGTTGATTAGTACCTCCTTAAAAAATAAAAAAAAATAAAAAAAAGAGAAGAAAGTTGATTAGTACCTTTTCAGAAGAAGAAAAAACTGATTAGTAACACCCAAACACTGATTAATGCAGATGGTTTTCCTCAATCAGTAGGAGCAGCCACGGTGAATCAAAATCAAATTCCTAATCATATAACTAAGAACTAATTCACAAAGAAGAATTACCATTCAGTTTTAAAAAATTATAGAAAAAAACGGAAATCAGGGATGTATACATGATTACACACACATAGATATATACACAGAGAGAGAGAGAGAGGAAGCTTAGAATCAATTCGCCAGAAAAGGGAGATCGCCGAGGAGTTCGACATGAATATGAGCAAAGGTCGTAGAGGATAAAGAGTGGTGGGAGTTCAATGAATTAGATCTGAAGGAAGAAACCAACATATAATTTGAATGTTAGGGACTTAGGGTCCGAGTCTGACACGTAAGAGGTTTTGGTCTTTGATTCTCAAATTTTGGAAAGGACTGGGGCTTGAGATTGTTAATTTAGACTTTACTGGGCTGAAGTCCGTGCGCTAAAACAGGCCACAAATAAGCATTTGATTTCTTAATTATGTGCTCGTTAATCGGTGAATTCCCATTCATAAAAAGGAATTATTACTCTGTCGAACTTTATCTGATGAGATTTGATAGACAAGGGTAAAATTAATTTATTATGAAGTTAAATATAGATTCTTCAGATCTTTTGAAATAATTACACATTTGAAAACTTAAAATAGTTAATACTCTAAATTTTGAAATGAACGTGGTAAAAGAAAACTCTTTTGACTCGCCAAATAATAACATTACTCCATATAAAAATGTAACATATGGAGTAGTTATTAACATTAATTTCTTTCTGGGCTTAGTGGATTGGAAGCCTTATTTTTAAAACTTTAGAGAAAAAGAGCTAAAATTCAATATGGAATAAACGAACATACTTTTTTATTTTTGAGAAAGAATAAATGAACTTAATGTTTGTAATTGGTTTTAACATTTGTCTTATTTTATTTACTATAAGGGAATGTGGCAAGGGTATAATTGAAATATTATACCAAAACCTTTTCTCTTCTTTGTTGGTTAATGTAATGTGCAAATCAGTGGGAAACAGATGTCCTGAACAGTTCTTAGTTGATTGGTTTTTGATGTAAGGTGTCACAACAATCCCTTTGCTTTTGGAATGATAAAATATGTCATTGTGTCCCTTTTTTCCTGTAACATATTTTCCAGTGTTTGAGTCAGTAAAATGACCTTAAGCTTTTCATGTTTTTCTGGTTCATTCAAATACGCCGCAGTAATAATTTTTTTTATTCCTCTTCTGTCTCTGACTTCACTCAATGTAATTTTATGCTGCTTTCTTTGCTGTTTATGCCGCTTTTCTAATTTCTTGCTATAATGTGCTTGGTCTTTTGTGCAAAGCCTCTTCGTTACTATTCTGAATTTGTTGTTTCTTGGTCAGGGGCCTGAGGTTACTGTTCCTTTTCTCTGCATGCTTTATATTGCTTCCCTTTTATTTAAGATATCTTAGTCACTTCTGTTTTCTTCTTTAAATCTGCTTTGATATGTGTTCCTTGAGCCAAGGGTCTTTCGGAAACAGCCTCTCTACCTCCACGAGGTAGGGGTAAGGTCTGCCGTCTGCGTACAATCTACGCTCCCTAGACCCCACCTGTGGGATTACACTGGGTATGTTGTTGTTGTTGAGGTAACTGTTGCACCAACAATCTATTTGTTCACCATTTCTAATTGCTCTCTTTGGTTACAACAGATTTTAAATACAATGGGGAAGAAAAAAACAGATGAGGCTGGTGTAAGTGGGAAGGGTAAGGGAAGCAGCAAAGATAGCTCCAAGGAAGGGAAAAAGGAGAAGCTTTCTGTCTCTGCCATGCTTGCCGGCATGGACCAGAAACCTGAGAAGCCCAACAAAGGTACTGGTGCTAGTAAGGCCAAGCCTAAAGCAGCTCCAAAAGCATCAGGTTACACTGATGGTATTGATCTTCCTCCCTCTGATGATGAGGAAGAGGAGCATCTCCTTGAAGAAGAGGAAGACCAGAGAAGGCATAGAAGGAATGAAGCAGGTCCAATCGATACCTCCATAAGTTATAAAGAGCTAAAGAAACGAGAAAAGAAGGACATGCTTGCTGTTCAGGCAGCTGAGGTGGCCAAAAAGGAGGCCCTTAGGGATGATCATGATGCTTTTACTGTTGTTATTGGTAGCAGGACATCTGTACTTGAAGGTCAAGATGATGCTGATGCAAATGTCAAGGATATAACTATAGAGAATTTCTCTGTAGCTGCTCGTGGGAAAGAACTTCTAAAGAACACATCAGTTAAGATTTCTCATGGGAAGAGATATGGTTTAGTTGGTCCTAATGGAATGGGAAAGTCCACCCTACTAAAGCTCCTCGCTTGGAGGAAGATCCCTGTACCAAAGAACATTGATGTACTTTTGGTTGAACAGGAAGTAGTTGGCGATGATAAGTCTGCCCTTGAAGCTGTTGTTTCAGCTAACGAGGAACTCATCAAACTCCGGGAAGAGGCTGCATCTTTACAGAATGCTGCTGCATCTGTTGGTGAGAATGAAGATGATGCTGATGGGGATGACGTTGTAGAGAAACTTTCTGAGCTGTATGAAAAGTTGCAGCTGATGGGATCAGATGCAGCTGAGGCCCAAGCATCGAAAATTCTTGCTGGACTGGGTTTTACCAAGGAAATGCAGAGTCGTGCTACCCGGTCCTTTAGTGGTGGTTGGAGGATGAGAATTTCTCTAGCACGGGCTCTTTTTGTTCAGCCTACTTTATTGCTGTTGGATGAACCTACTAATCATCTTGACCTTCGGGCTGTTCTATGGTTAGAGGAGTACCTGTGCAGATGGAAGAAAACTCTGGTGGTTGTTTCACACGATCGAGACTTTCTCAACACTGTTTGCGGTGAGGTTATTCATCTCCATGACATGAAACTGCACTTCTATCGCGGTAACTTTGATGATTTTGAAAGTGGATACGAACAACGTCGCAAAGAGATGAACAAGAAGTTTGAGATTTATGATAAGCAGTTAAAAGCTGCCAAGAGATCTGGAAATCGAGCACAACAGGAGAAGGTAAAAGACCGAGCCAAATTTGTAGCTGCCAAAGAATCAAAGAAAAAGGGCAAGGATAGGGTTGATGAAGATGAAACTCCACCTGAAGCCCCTCAGAAGTGGAGGGACTACACCGTGGAGTTCCACTTCCCTGAGCCTACTGAACTGACGCCTCCACTTCTGCAGCTAATTGAGGTCAGCTTCAGTTACCCTAATCGACCAGACTTCAGGCTGTCTAATGTTGATGTTGGAATTGATATGGGGACTCGAGTTGCTATTGTTGGGCCCAATGGAGCAGGCAAATCGACCTTGCTTAACCTCTTGGCAGGTGATTTAGTTCCTTCAGAAGGTGAAGTCCGCAGGAGTCAAAAGTTGAGGATTGGACGGTACTCGCAGCATTTTGTTGATCTTCTCACAATGGATGAAACACCTGTCCAGTACCTGCTTCGTCTTCACCCAGATCAGTCAGGACCTAGTAAGCAAGAAGCTGTTCGTGCAAAGCTAGGAAAATTTGGACTTCCCAGCCATAACCATCTTACCCCTATTTTGAAGTTGTCCGGAGGACAAAAGGCTAGAGTTGTGTTTGCATCTATTTCCATGTCGAAGCCTCACATTTTGCTATTAGATGAGCCAACAAACCATTTGGATATGCAGAGTATCGATGCTTTGGCAGATGCACTTGATGAATTCACTGGTGGAGTTGTGTTAGTCAGTCACGACTCGAGGCTCATATCCAGAGTTTGTGATGATGAAGAAAGAAGTGAAATTTGGATAGTTGAGAATGGAACTGTTGAAAAGTTCCCTGATACATTTGATGAGTACAAGGCAGAACTTGTAAGGGAAATCAGGGAAGAGGTTGATGATTGATGTTGCCACCAGCTTATTCTATTGAGTTTTTGGTTCTTCGTTTTTTTGAACCCGTTTCGTTTCGGCTTCATACTGAGGGAGTGTAATCTTCTGTTGCGGATATAAGAACATAGTGACATAAGTTATATGTATTGTGCCATATTCTATCTATTTCTTGTTATGGTTTGCCTCTCAGGCAATAATGAAAGAAACATTGATTTTTGTTTCTCATTCAATCTACCTCCTCTCTGAGTTCTAGTTTGTCAAATTTGCAGCTTCAACTTGCGTTAACATGTATACGGTAGTGCCCATACGTACGCTGGTGTATGCTCAAAATTGTTATTTGTACATCTGCAAAATTTCCAATTAAGCACAACAACATACCAAGTGTAATCTCACAAGTGGGGCCTGTAAAGGGTAGAGTGTATGGAGACTTTACTCTCCTACCTTGAGAGATAGGGAGGCTCCTACCTTGAGAGATAGGGAGGCTGTTTCCTAGAGACTCTGCTCAAGAGGAAGCATGACAAAAAAATTAGACAAGGATTGAAGAAAGTAAAGAAGTCATGACAAAAATAGTAAAAGCATTGTGAAGAAAAGTAACAGTAAATGCAGCTAATTAACAGGAAATCGTATTTCAATAATACATTGTTCAGCTTGCTTCAATGACAGCCTACTACCAAAGAAGATGCGTCCCTTCTAAAGTATTTCATAAATTTTACTGTGTTGTTGTAAGCCTCTAATATCAGAACCTGTTGTTACAGAACCTTGACAAACTTAGATCAAGCCCATATCTATTCTGTCTAGATATACTGTGTCCAGAAAGATAATAAACTGGTGATAATAAATTAGAAGCATGAGAACTATACTTTTGCTAAGCTCATATTGAGAAAAGGAACAGAAAAGATAAATATTTAAAATTTAAGAACATTTAGAACAAAATCTCCATCCTGTTGGTTGAACAAAGACACATTTATTCAGTTATGCACAAGTCATAACTTGTCTGTACTTGTATGCCAAATTTTGTTATTATAAATATAGCTTCAGTGTATTGATCAAACAAATAAAAGTGCAACTTTATGTCCCATAAGCATAATTTCCTGAATTTCAACAAATAACAATTTTTTTGCTGTTTGGATGCAATTTCGTGACATCTGATAATTGCCAAAAGAGCGAGATTTTCTTCTTTAGGTGTGTTCGGCATGGAAGAATATATTTTCTAGAAAATGTTTTCCAATTTTCTAATGTTCGGTTGTTAAAATTTTAGGATATCTCTAGGACACCCTTTGCCTGGTAAGTTATAATTTCAGCGAGAACTTGCATAACTGGATTTTTACCAAAGACTACTGTTTTTAGACTCTTTGCATAATTGCATCTGCTCATGCAGTCCTCTGTGAATCTCGCTGCACTATTCAACCGTCTAAAATAGGGAATATAGCCCATTTTCAACTGTATTTAAGTTTAACAGTTGGGTGTATACTTAGGCGAAATTTTAATAAATTGAAACTTTGTCAAAAAACTATTTATCCCCTTTAATATCTAAGCGGTGTACTAATCTAACAAAGGCAACATATATAGAGTCAGCTACTTATAAAAACAATGTTTTGGATACACAAAATGCACTAAAATGGAAGTTGGGTAGTATTAAAACTATATTTTACAACTTACAAGTTGAAGAAAAAGAACTTCCGAATTGTAATGTCAAGATAAGTGTGAACTTTGTTGTTGTTATTTTTAAAGAAGATTGAACCTATAGCTTTTGGTTCCAACATCTTTATCACCACCCAATTAAGGGGCTAGTGGGTTCCCCCAACCGAGCAAACCTACTCAAAATATCCTTAATTCACTATCAATTACTATAAAGTTATCTCGAATACTAAACTTAATTTAGATAACATAATAATCAACTTGCACCTCCACTTTAATAGCAAAAATGCTACTTACTGTGAATTAGATGAAACAAATTTTAAAATCTCAAGTACGTTTTAATATTTCAAATATATAAGAGAAATAATGAGAGGCAAGGGCTCCGATTTTACAAGAGTAAGGATTTTAATTCAATAAGAATGCTTTACCTCTGATTCTTTTGCTCTTACGTAACACCTATCTCTATATGTAAGTTATGAGATTCATGATATAATTGAAACATACTGATTTGAAAAGATGCATGCTCAGTTCAAATAGTTAATCATACTCAACACACAAAATTCAACTTGTGAACCTAACAAGCCTTAATGTGATATTTATTTTACTATAATTTATAGTTCAATAATTTTCGTAGACCATCATCATAACAATTACGTAGAATCAAGTATCACGTAATGCACTTGTTGGTTTAATGGAACCAAATTGCTCTAGGACGGGCATACACTAAAGAGGAACGAAAACCATTAACAAATAAATCCAATAAATTCATTCACTTTACAAAAATTTATGAGACTGATTTCTAATCAGGAAAGGTTATCACCCCCTTATTTCTTAACAATTCTTTAACTTTATCCCCCCCACCATCCCCATTAATTTCCTTTTACATGAAATTGAGTAACTTTAGAAAAGAAAAGTTTGCTTTTAACTCCATGTTCTAAGTTCTATAACTATTACAAAATGAGATTCCATTAAAACTAATTGGACTGCTCATTGCTTCCCGTGAGCATGATTAGCTTAGCATCATTTAGGGAGCCAAAAGTAGTTACGCATCCAAAGGGAAAAAGATTAGCTTGTCCTAATAAAAGTCCAAAGCCCTTTAGATCTTTTCTTAAGCCAGTTGTCACACGTGTGGCATTAATCATTTTAAGCACTAATACCACTCCTCTATGCAATGATGCACTCCATTCTTTGCTTAATATAATCTTCCCCTTTCCAATATCAAAATATTAACACCACCACCCCCGCCGGCCCCCGCCCCCCCGCCAATCTCTCCAACAATTATAACTAACAGTATAATTAAATAGAGGCATTAACTTTACCAAATTTACTATGGTGAATTAGTCACATCAAACTTTTTAAGATGGTTATAAGGAGTACTAGCAGTACTCTACACAACTCGAGTTATATACTCCACCTAATAGGCTAATATCTCGTAAATGTTAATTAAAGGTTTCCATGTTTCTAATAACTAGTTGTCATTTATTCCATAACAAATTTTATACCTAAAACTTTTTAGTTACAAACAGATACTAAAGTATGCCAAAAGTGCTTATATTGACTAAAAAAAAAAAATCACTAAATACATGCAAGCACTACTCATTAGGAGAGCGAAACTCAAACTTGAGATATAGTAAAATAAACTCACAAGGAACCAAAAAAAGGTATGTGCGTTTATAAAAAAAAATAATATGAAATTTATCTAATAAACTGCTAGTGGAATATTCATAATCAATCAACTTCAAGGGAGTAAATTTTGGAACCTATATTTGAAGTCGATTTAAGGAAATTAATAAAAACCCAAACATTGAGCATACAAGCAAGTTGTAGACTACGATGACGCGTTTGCTAATTTCATCTTTCATTTCAATAT
>NC_081351.1:48162072-48167783 GCF_029784015.1 Lycium ferocissimum
AGATAAAGTTCGACAGAGTAATAATTCCTTTTATGAATGGGAATTCACCGATTAACGAGCACATAATTAAGAAATCAAATGCTTATTTGTGGCCTGTTTTAGGCGCACGGACTTCAGCCCAGTAAAGTCTAAATTAACAATCTCAAGCCCCAGTCCTTTCCCAAGAATTTGAGAATCAAAGACCAAAACCTCTTACGTGTCGAGACTCGGACCCTAAGTCCCTAACATTCAAATTATATGTTGGTTTCTTCCTTCAGATCTAATTCATTGAACTCCCACCACTCTTTATCCTCTACGACCTTTGCTCATATTCATGTCGAACTCCTCGGCGATCTCCTCTTTTCTGGCGAATTGATTCAAAGCTCTCTCTCTCTCTCTCTCTCTGTGTATATATGTATGTGTGTAATCATGTATACATCCCTGATTTCCGTTTTTTTCTATAATTTTTTAAAAACTGAATGGTAATTCTTCTTTGTGAATTAGTTCTTAGTTATATGATTAGGAATTTGATTTTGATTCACCGTGGCTGCTCCTACTGATTGAGGAAAAACCATCTGCATTAATCAGTGTTTGGGTGTTACTAATCAGTTTTTTCTTCTTCTGAAAAGGTACTAATCAACTTTCTTCTTTTTTTTTATTTTTTTTTTTATTTTTTAAGGAGGTACTAATCAGCTTTCTTGAACTATCAAATTCTGTCAAAGCAAGTACAAAATATGAATAGCGCCACTAAGATGAGTTTTCATTTTTTAAATTAGAATATAACTATTGCTTTATGCTAGATTTTTTTTCTTTTTTTGGTCTTTTTCCTGGAGCGTTTTCAAAAGATGAGGTAAATTTTTACTATTGCCATTTTTAGCTGCTGAGTTCAGAACCTAAGTGAGTTGGGTTCTAGAGAGAAACAGAATAAAGTCACAAAATGGTTCTGCTTTTCCCCGTTGGGAAGTTTTTCTTGGTTTGTTTAATTTGTTTGTTTTCCCTTTTTTTGTTTTATACGTGGATACGTTACTACAGAAGATCTTTTTATCATGGTATTCTGATTTCTGGGTTTTAAGTTCTTGGGATGAAAGTTCTTTCAGGGTATTTATCGACTCCTATTATCTGAGCGACGGAACTCAATCAAGGTCACAAATTTTCAAGTGATCCACTCAAGGAACTAAATTTTAAAAAAAAATTGAATCTGGGCATTTCTAATAGATTGATACAAAGTGTATTATATAAAAATAGTCTAACTATGATTAATATATTGAAGTGGAATGGATAAAAGAGGCTTCTTCAATCATATGCTAAAATTGAGAAACAAACATAACAAATACTACCTATTAGAGATTACTTAATAAAAAAACACACATAGACCATAACTGAAACAGATAGGTGATAAGCTCAAATAACAAACTGCTTTGGGTTTTCTCAGAAAGGAAAATAACTCTGCATTGGACCATGAGTCTAGACCAAATAACAAAGATCAAGCTATAACAAAGATCAAGCTATCACCCGTACAGTCAGTATACTTTTGATCATATACAGGTTCCACATATTTTCAGAATCTATTTCTTTGTCAACTGGGCAAATTCCATTTACTTCTTCTTTTTTTATAATAAATTCCATTTACTTCTTATCCAAGACCGTTCAAATGAAGTTACAATTGATGGGTGCAATGACACCAACTGAAAAAAAAAAAATAGAGTTTCTTACCTTTATGACAACGAAATCGCAACCAAAATTCCAATCCAAAGCTCAAATCACCCCTCCTGCCAACTTCTGCCAAAGAATCTGCACTCACAAAAAAGAAGGTTATACATCCATCGTGTATATTTCATATATACTATTGACATACAGTATCCAGTATAAAATATATGCTAGCTCATTGTGTGAAGACTACCATATAAAACAATAGGAAAAGGTGATCCAAAATTTTAAGTGTTATATGCTACAACATATAAATGTATATTTCATGGATAATATTAACACACAGTGTATGCAATACAATATAAAATGTGCATTGTATACATGCACTGCACATTTAAAATACAGCTTTGGCAGCTGAACAATTGTCATCTCTAAATCAAAAACTGGATAGCAGCTTTCTCAATTCAAGAGAGAATCCATATCAACCCAGGAAAATAATAATCAGCTTTCAATAAGATTTTTCTACAACAAAAACAGAACCCCAATAATAAAATAGCAATAAACCTAAAAGTTCAATTCTTTTAAGGATATCAAATAGGCGGAACAAAGACCAAGCAATTTAAACAGCAAAGCCCCACTTCAACTACCTAGTTTCTTTCCAGACCCAAATAAAAAATGGGAAGGTTTCAATATTCAATTGACTACTATACGTCTAAGGGAAGAAACAAACACAAAAAATAGTTCTTTTCTTGTTCTGAGTAATGAAAAGCTTGTAATAAACATGTCTTCAAAACCTAAAACCCACTTCCAAAATACAACCAAGAAATTGATTTGCAGACCCATCTCAGGTCTATTTGATTTGAGGATAAATCAAACTTGTTAGACTAAAAATAAAGTAAATTGAAACAGCAGAATAAAACCCTAGAATGCAGCAAAATAAAAATTAGCAAGAAAGTATTGAAAAGGGGCAAGAAATTTAGAGTAGCTGTGAGGTTTTATTAGATCACATACATACCTGATGAACAGGAAAAGAGAAAAGAATGAGAAGATTTGAAAAAGAAGAGGGGCTTCTTCACTTGTTGATAGAAAGGAGGTGCCCGATTGTAGAGTCTTCAAAAGCTGGTGGAATCTGGAGGAATTGGGTTATAAGTAGTGTATATATTTTTCTCTCTTTTTTTCTTCTTTGGAACTTGGGGCGAGGCCGGAATCAAAATGCCCAAAAAAAAATATTTTGAACCAAAATATCCCAATAAAAAAAAATATTACGAAAATATCTTTTGAAGACAAGAATTTATTGCGCTTAAAGTAGTTAACGGGGACGGCTCCGTTAACTGCTATAGTGCAGTAATTTACTGCCCTATAGTGTTCCTCTTTATTTTATTTTTTTCGGCCCTTTTGGCTAACTCTTCTTCCATTACACTTTTTAACGTACTTTGATCGTGCGATTAATCATGCGGGACTAATTCCCGAAACTTCAATATTTTTTATAGAACCCTACTTATTTTTGCGCGATTAATAAGGTAGGATCGATACATCAAGAATACACAAAAGTTCGGATGCTTTAATGGTTGAAAAGTGCTCAAACGCCATTTTCGTTTGAAAGCTCTTGTGACATTAGCTTGAAGTTCTTTACGAATACTTAAACTTGTTCATTAATAATTAATCAAAAGTTAGTCAAAATGGCGGCATTCATACAAAAAAAAAAATAATTAAATTGCATCATTCATAACCTCGAGTAGATGAAAATACTTAACATACTAATATTCTTGAAAGAAGGTGAGGATTTAGCTCATCTAGTTTGAAATCACTGGTATCGCTCGAAAAATTATTATGATTTGAACTCTCATCATCACTGCTATTTGGTTCTTTTGGAAGGAGTAAAGACCAAGCTGAGTTTCTACTACTCGACATTGAATATGGTGCTCTAATAACAAAAGAAAGGGCTACTTATATAGTTGCAAACCCCCAAGTACCTGCTGAGGGGTGTCTTTATGACCCTACCTACTTACCTTATTTGTAAGAAAAATATTAATCTTCATCGGACATTTCACACCCGAATCCCATTTGGATCTAAATCTTGTGCTACCATGTATACCATATTCTACCCTATGATAACGTATTTTCATCCGATTGTTCTCTTCGCGAAAACGATTAAGAGCCAAATTAAACTCTTGTGGAGTTCCGCGAGGCATTGACATAGCACATTTTTTTGGGCGTTTAAGCCCTACTGTCGCTAACTTGTACTCCGGTCGTTAGCCCTCCCTAACACGCCAATCCCACTCTCTCATTTTATTATTGTATTCTCGATTGAATCTATCGTTAGGGTTATTTGAGTAATGAAAATCATCATCATCTAGTTCCCCGATCCTACCCATTGCTTCAAATATGTTTGCTGGAGTGAACGATATAACACGACTAATATCTCTAAATTGATCGAAAAATGACATAGTAACTCAATTTTGTGTGGAATGTTGTGTGGTTGGTAACAACTATTCGTCAAATTACGTTATATAAAGTTTGATTCGAATCATGACGTTTTTCTATTTGACAGTTGAGGTGACAATATGGTGCGGCACAGTATAAGCGCAAGAAAATATCGTTATACCGCATAACGCATTAAATTCCGCGTTATAATCGTATTTTACTACGTTAACGCAAGAATTTACCGCGCTATTCCCCGTCGGAACCCGCCATAACGTGATTATTTTGCGTTATGCAACTCTCCGCACTTAATTTGATTTGACATAACACTACAAGACACTGTAATTGCATGCATGCGTTGGTTCTGTATTCAAACTTCAAATCCTATAAATACCGAGTTCGTATAAGGCAAAAAAAGCAAAAAATTCGAAGTTTCATCTAGTTTTTGCATTTTGTATTCCTCCTAAATTATTCAAAATATGGCAGATGTTCAAAGAATTAGAGTTTCTTTATTCTGGGACGGACAAATTTTATTCGAGCAAAATAATTTGCGCTATGATTCTTCCCCAAAATACCATGTTAAGTTTCCACTTGACTTAAAATTCTCAAAACTACCCCAAGCCTTGTATAATAGACTACAAGTTAGTAGAAGTGATTCGATCTAAATATAATTGGAAAACATCCAACGTCATTTACGCTTTAAGGTGTAACTAGTTATGGACGGTGGTACATTTAAGACGATGATTCTTTGACCGATTATTTGAAGGCGCCTTATGATTATAGGAAATGCGTAACTTTAAACGTCCTTGAATGTGTATGAAAGGTCCCATTAATCGACTTGAATTCATGGCTAGGGCTCCTCGGGAAGCCCGAAAATAGACCTCGTCGGAAGCCCCGTCTATAATTCAGTCGAAGTCACTCAAGCGGAACCTACTTATCAACACAATTACCCGATACGAGTACCTATGAAAGCATTTTGACTAGCGAATGCCTGCGGATAGTTTAAGTCGGCATTTGACGGCGATGGTAAATATTTATTTTTTACATTATTATTATTATTATTATTATTATTATTATTATTATTATTATTATTATTATTATTATAATTATAATTATAATAATAATAATAAAGATACCATAAAAGCGACAGGATCGCGCCGCCACATGATGCCATCCAGGTAACAATAGTTTTACTAGGTTACCGACCCCGAAGGCTGGGGTTCTTCCTATCAAAACAAGTCCAACAACGCCCTAAAAATGCCTTCTTCTTGCCACGGCAAAACAACAGACCACCGCCCTCGGGTTATGAACAATTCACCGGGTCAAATTTCTACGTAACCTTGAACATCATGTTTTGGCTTAGATCATGATGCCTTAAAGCATTATTACCATGATCTCAGTAGTATAGTGTCACGTAATTCAACGTAGTATTCAGCCTATAAGGCTAAACATGAACTGAATTATAATAAAGAAATTAAAAGAAAAAGAAAAATTATACCTTAAGGATGAATGTTGTGTACAAGCAGAGAGGATTTGTACAAATAAACTTTTATTTAGGGAGAGAAGATTTTTACAAGAGGGAGTGGGAGAGAGCTCGTGCTTGGTTCCAAGACTTACCTCTCCGGAAAAGATCCCTTTTATAAGGGTCGGGGAAAACTAAACAA
>NC_081351.1:48167883-48266314 GCF_029784015.1 Lycium ferocissimum
ACTGTATTTAAGTTTAACAGTTGGGTGTATACTTAGGCGAAATTTTAATAAATTGAAACTCTGTCAAAACTATTCATCCCCTTTAATATCTAAGTAGGTACTAATCTAACAAAGGCAACATATATAGAGTCAGCTACTTATAAAACAATGTTTTGATACACAAAATGCACTAAAATGAAGTTGCAGTATTAAAACTATATTTTACAACTTACAAGTTGAAGAAAAAGAACTTCCGAATTGTAATGTCAAGATAAGTGTGAACTTTGTTGTTGTTATTTTTAAAGAAGATTGAACCTATAGCTTTTGGTTCCACATCTTTATCACCCAATTATAAATTAGTGGGTTCCCCCAACCGAGCAAACCTTACTCAAATATCCTTAATTCACTATCAGTTACTATAAAGTTATCTGATACTAAAATTAATTTAGAGTAATATAATAATCAACTTGCACCTCCACTCTAATAGCAAAATGCGACTTACTGTGAATTAGATGAAACAAATTTTAAAATCTCAAGTACGTTTTAATATTTCAAATATATAAGAGAAATAATGAGAGACAAGGGCTCCGATTTTACAAGAGTAAGGATTTTAATTCAATAAGAATGCTTTACCTCTTGATTCTTTTTTGCTCTTACGTAACACCTATCTCTATATGTAAGTTATGAGATTCATGATATAATTGAAACATACTGATTTGAAAAGATGCATGCTCAGTTCAAATAGTTAATCATACTCAACACACAAAATTCAACTTGAACCTAACAAGCCTTAATGTGATATTTATTTTACTATAATTTATAGTTCAATAATTTTCGTAGACCATCATCATAACAATTACGTAGAATCAAGTATCACGTAATGCAAATCTGTTGGTTTAATGAACCAAATTGCTCTAGACGGGCATACACTAAAGAGGAACGAAAACATTAACAAATAAACTAAATAAATTCATTCACTTTACAAAAATTTATGAGAATGATTAATATGGAAAAGGTTATCACCCCCTTATTTCTTAACAATTCTTTAACTTTATCCTTCCCACCATCCCCATTAATTTCCTTTTACATGAAATTGAGTAACTTTAGAAAAGAAAAAGTTTGCTTTAACTCCATGTTCTAAGTTCTATAACTATTACAAAATGAGATTCCATTAAAACTAATTGGACTGCTCATTGCTTCCCGTGAGCATGATTAGCTTAGCATCATTTAGAGCCAAAAAGTAGTTACGCATCCAAAGGGAAAAAGATTAGCTTGTCCCAATAAAAGTCCAAAGCCCTTTAGATCTTTTCTTTAAGCCAGTTGTCACACGTGTGGGTATTAATCATTTTAAGCACTAATACCACCTTCATGCAATGATGCACCTTACTTTGCTTAATATAATCTTCCTTCCAATATCAAAATATTAACACCCCCCCCCCCCGCCCCCCGCCAATCTCTCCAACAATTATAACTAACAGTATAATTAAATAGAGGTATTAAATTTATCAAATTTACTATGGTGAATTAGTCACATCAAACTTTTAAGATGGTTATAAGGGAGTACTATCAGTACTCTACACAACTCGAGTTATATACCCACCTAATAGGCTAATATCTCGTAAATGTTAATTAAAGGTTTCCATGTTTCTAATAACTAGTTGTCATTTATTCCATAACAAATTTTATACACTAAAACTTTTAGTTACAAACAGATACTAAAGTATGCCAAAAGTGCTTATATTGACTAAAAAAAAAAAAAAATCACTAAATACATGCAAGCACTACTCATTAGAGAGCGAAACTCAAACTTGAGATATAGTAAAATAAACTCACAAGGAACCAAAAAAAGGTATGTGCGTTTATAAAAAAAAAATAATATGAAATTTATCTAATAAACTGCTAGTGGAATATTCATAATCAATCAACTTCAAGGGAGTAAATTTTGAACCATATTTAAAGTCGATTTAAGGAAATTAATAAAGCTTAAACATTGAGCATACAAGCAAGTTGTAGACTACGATGACGCGTTTGCTAATTTCATCTTTCATTTCAATATATTTGTTCATTTTATTCAAAAAATTTAAGTTAATAATTAATTCCCACTTTTCTTTTCTGATTTCCTAATTATTTCACTTGAAATTAAGATGCTTTTAAAAGGTAAGGAACCCATAGCCCCCACAAAAACGTCCCTTCTTCTAATGCAAAGTATGAAATTAGTTTTCTTCTTTTTCCCTTTTTGACGTTAAGAAAAAAGTGGAATCTGCCAGTTTATATTCATATGATCAATCAATATAAAAATGGGCTTCTTGAAAAAGATACTGCTTTGGGTGGGCCAGCCCGCTCGTGCGATCATGAGAGCTTAGGCCCATACTCCTACCACTTGGCCCACAAATAGCTGGGGTTATTGTTGGGTTTCGTTGGGTTTCGTTGGGGTTTGGCGGGGGGGGGGGATGTGGGGTTTTGGTGCGTGGGGGAGGGGACTGGGGATATTCTCCTTCCGTTTTAATTTATATAAATCTATTTCTTTATTAGTCTGTGTGAAAAATAATGACATTTTTTCTATATTTAAAAATAATTTACCTTTATGTAATAATTTATAGCCATATAAAATGTATGTGACTCATTCACCATCACAAGTTTAAAAGTCTTCTATTTTTTTCTTCAACTCCCTACCCAATTAAATAGATTTACATAAATTGAAACGCAGGAAGTATTTCTTTGAAAATCATCTACTAAATTTTAGATATATATAGCAAGCCTGGTTTAGCAGAAAGGAGTGCAGTGCTGGGGGAAAATTTTTTGGGAAAGAGATTAAAAAAATGCAAAATATTATACATGAGATTCTAATCGATAACCATAAATAATTTTTCTATCACCTTTACTGTTATATTATCAGTGGCAGAGATAAGTAGTCTCCAGGGGTTCATCCTCGGCCGAAAAATTACACTGTATTTATAAGGTTAATTTTTTTTTTTTTATGTATATATAGTAGATGTTGAACCCCCTTGACTTCTTCGTGTATTTACTTCTTTATATATTTGAACCCCTAGATGAAAATTCTGGCTCCGCCATTGTATATTATAAGGAAGATGTGTTTGTGTGCATGTGTATTGCTTTTATCATATTTGCACTGTATAGTTTTAAGACCAAAAAGATCTTCTGATAATTACTACGTATATTCAATCCTTGAAAGTGAAGATTTAAATGGAGGAGGCGTTATGTGAAAATAATAGAGAAGAATTTGTTAAAATCTCTTTTTACCTTTGTTGAGGGGAGGGAAAGGAGGGGATTATATATATATGCCTACATATACTTTTCAAAAGTTTTCTTAGTAATATTTAGGGATTATTACAGCCCTCCACGAGGTTTCTTTTCGTAACATTAACTTCTTGATTTATTTTTAACAATAAACGACTACTTCTCTTACGATTTATAATATTATATTTATTTTACTTATTTTGATTTGACTATAATATTTTTTTTTATTTTTTTAAAAAATAATTTATTAATGTAAAAGAATTATAGTACGACTAAATTACTTTTCTAATATACTCTTTTATTTAATTAATTCATTGAACATCTTTTTAATTTGAAATCTCGCGGAGCTTACCTCTAGTCATCTTTCCACTTCGATTCTTTGCCCGAAGATCTCGTCCTCTTTATAGCAAATTTGCCGGATGATCTTGCTTTGATTTCATATATTCCTGCTTTTACCATTAAAAGACGTGGTGCGGCGGATGAGACAGCTCCTCCCTTAACCAGAAGTCTCAGGTTCGAGTCCTTGGTATGGAAAAATCCTTTGTAGGGAGTGCTTCCCTCCGAGGGGCCCTACGCGGCGCAAATCCGGATATACTCGATCTCTAATGCAGATACTGGACACCGGGGGAAACCAAAAAAAAAAAATAGTGCTTTTTACTTTTCAAATTCATTTTTTTGTCTTTGTTGTTTTATCCCTTTTTTTTTTTTTTTTGGCGAAAACTCAAAGTTCCGTCTTCAAAACTTAAAAGGGGTTCTTTTTTAAAAATAAAATAAAATAAAATTGCGTGGATAGAAGAACTGCTGGCTATAGTAGTTTGATAGGGTCATTCACACATGCCCCTATTTCGGGGTGGTCGTCAATTTTCGCCCCTTAAATTTGTGATCTTTAGTTTTTGTCCTTCAACATTTTTGACACGGTATAGCTTAGCTTTCGCAAGATATAGTTTACGTTTAGCTTCGACGTATGTATCATAATATCCACAAGTTATATCGGACAAGACAAACATTCAACACTCAACATAATCTGATAAAAAAGGACATAATTTTAGATTTCGCTCGTCATAGTTTATATTTAGCTTCGGCATATGTATCATAACATCCACACAAGTTATGCCGGAAAAGTCAAAACTTTCAACACTTATCATAATCTGAAAATGCTACACAACTTATGTCTTATAACTTAATTGCTACAGAACTTGTGCGGAGCGAAGCAAAAGTTCGATTTCCGAAGATAAAAATATTATAGAACATGTCAAGCGAAGCAGGTCTGGAAAGTTTCATTAAATAAAGAGCAGAAGCAAAAATTAAATACCACAAATATGAAAAGTAAAAATTAAAGACCAGTGCGTTTGAAGGGTGCCGTGCAAAAACTTCGTTTGAGATGAAAATGAGAAAGATTAAATGTGAACCAATTGCTCACACAATCAGACACACTCTTTTTATCTTTATCACGTGTTATTTAAGTGGTATATTGTTTGGTGTATAAAATACATGTCATTAAAAAGATGTTAAAAAATAATTAAATAGTGAATATATTAGAACAGACAAATCAATCGAGTTATAATTCTTTAGATTAAAAATAAATAATAAGTACTGTAACAGAGATTGTTACAGCAAATTCAAAATAAGGGAGATAAACATATAATATTATAAACTATATGAAAAATTAATGTTATGAAATGAAAATTCAAGCAAGATCTATGTAATTATAAGTAATATTTTAAAACATTTTAATCTATACTTAGGGCATTATTGTGACCTCCTACTCGTTGGCCGTCGCTTCAGTGGAAGAGTGGGGTTGTAAAATGTTGACGTCAGATCATACATAAACTGAATTATTGCAGTAATTAAGAAGCCACTAGTGAGCTTTTTGAGATTAACCCACTTTAAACCTTGTCTAAACTAGATGAGATTTCGAGTTCAAGCTCTAGGAACGAAGAAGGACTTCATATGCAACACTTCCCCTTTAACGGGTCATACATAATGAAAATTTGAATTGGTTGGACCAGTAAATATTGAATACAAAATGACTACTTAAAAAAAAAAAAAAAAAAAAAAAAAAACGGCAGTGGTCGAATTCTAATTAACTCATTCTTTTACAAATTCATGGTTACTTCCATCCATCATTCTCTAGAAAGAAGAAAAAAAAGGCCATGTACATTTTTCTTCTTTTGCTTTTTCCTTTTCGTTTTCTTTTTTCTTTTTCAGCTAAGATACATTGACATAGCAATTGTTCAATCTCAATCCATATATAGTTGGCCTAATATAGGAGACACAAAGTAAAGGCTTCGATGTGAGGTCCATTCACGAGTAACTCTATCATTGCTCCAATACAAGTAGAAACTTATAACAACAATGATTAAAAAACTACTACTATAATAAAGGGATTCTTTTTGCAAAAAGAAAATATCACCTTCTCCTTTCTATTTATACATACTTAATTAATCACTTGTGCAAATCTCATTTCATTCTTCTTCTTCTTCTTAACATCAAAAACTCTCACTACAAAGTGAATTAGCTATGGCTTCTGAGAAAGTTGAGACAGTTATTGCTGGTAACTATTTGGAAATGGAGAGAGAAGGAGAAGAAGCTAATACCAATAATTCTATGAGAAACAAAGTATCCAATTTTTTCTGGCATGGTGGCTCTGTTTATGATGCATGGTTTAGTTGTTCTTCTAACCAGGTTATTTTTTTTCTCCTTTTTAAAATTTATATATTTATTTCCTTATTATTGCTTTGCCATTTATTATTTAGTGCCGAATGCAAGATTTAAATTCAATGAGTTCATTTTTAAGGTTCTTAGAACTGAACGTGCAGTTAAAATTATGGCTTCAGAAGTTAATATCCACTGAATTTCAGTAGTTTTCACATGTATAATTTATGTTCCATGTTAAAAATATTGGGTTCGATTGGACCTGTAAAAACTACTGTGTAAAATCTTTGGAAGATCTTCTTAGAAGAATAGTGAAGGGGTTTATTCGAATTTTTCATATGCATTTTTACGGAAAAAATATGATGCGAATTTCTTAATTTTGTTTTGTTTGGATGATGAAAAATGATGATATTAGGTTGCTCAAGTGCTACTTACACTGCCATATTCATTTTCACAACTGGGAATGATGTCTGGAATTATATTCCAACTCTTCTATGGGTTGATGGGAAGCTGGACTGCTTATCTTATAAGTGTGCTCTACGTTGAGTACAGAACTAGAAAAGAAAGAGAAAAAGTTGACTTCAGAAACCATGTCATTCAGGTACCAATTATTTTCCTTCCTTCTTAACTCTTAATTTAGTACTAAAATTGGATCATGTTTTGGTTCTTTCAAGATCTAATCTTTTTCTTGTTCAGTTTAATTAAGGAGAAAGTGAAAGGAAAAAAGATTTACGTTACTCATTGTATGATAGTAGTACTATATATGGTACTCCATTTTAAAGTCACAAAAGAAAGTAAAGTTTCATATAGTCCTAAGTTTTTTGTACTCTTCTGATACTTTATTTAGATTTCTTTGTGTCTCGACAAGGAGAGGAGAATCAGCCGGATCAGATGAAAATTCGTTGTTACTTTTATGTATAAACGTACACGTACTTCAATTCATTGATCTGATTAATTTAGATTCGCGTCCATCATTTAAACAGAGTTATCTCTTCTTTTACATTTGCCCGCTGTCCTTCCCAGCTCCTTAATTTATATCCTCTCATTATTCTTTTTTTTTTTTTTTTTTTTTTTTTTTTTTTTTTTTGTATCTGAAATTTGCAGTGGTTTGAAGTTCTTGACGGATTACTAGGAAAGCATTGGAGAAATATTGGCCTCTTTTTCAACTGCACTTTTCTTCTATTCGGATCAGTCATTCAGCTAATTGCATGTGCAAGGTATTCACTTCAACAAAAAGAATTTTTAATTAATATATTAACAATATTATAAAATAATGATTTAAAATATCAAGATTAGTACCCCTGGTTTTAAATAAGTACGTAAATAAATAAAAGATTTGAAGTTTTTATTAATAAAATAAATAATACTCCTATAACATTCTTGTTTAATCTTTTTTGTTTGTTTGGTTGTTGCAGTAACATATATTATATTAATGACAATCTTGATAAGAGAACTTGGACGTATATATTTGGAGCGTGTTGTGCCACAACTGTGTTCATTCCTTCATTCCACAACTACAGAATTTGGTCATTTGTAGGGCTTATCATGACAACTTACACTGCATGGTATCTTACCATTGCTTCTCTTCTCAATGGACAGGTGAATTAATAACTTCTTTCCCTTAATTTATATTTTGCTAAATAAATAAAAAAACATACTTCTTATATCCTATTTGAGTGTCTGCAGACAGAATATTGACCATATTTAAGAGCAAAATAAAAGGTGCATTCATTTTAGATTTTTTTTTTTCCAAAAATAATTTTTTCGTTGTTAATATGTCGCTAATCCATTGCTTAAACGAATTTTGTTGTTTAACTACAGAATTTGTCCGTCACTAATTTCTTTTTTTTTAGTATAGATTACTTCCTCTTTTGCAAAAATATTGGAGTACAAGAGATTGGATTTGAGATGGAAAAAGTAGTAGTATAAATGTTTTTGCTTCTTTTTTTTTTTTTTTTTTTTTTTTTTTAAAAGTCCTAACTACTAAAGTTTAGTTTTGGCTTGATTTAACTTTTTAATAATAGAATACCATTTGATTAGTACTTTATTTTCTTCTAATTAATATTTTATTGATTGTGACATGTCAAAGGTTGAGGGAGTGAAGCACTCAGGACCAACCACAATGGTTCTCTACTTCACTGGTGCTACAAACATTCTTTACACCTTTGGTGGACATGCTGTCACAGTGTGAGGATTTAATATTTATATAAAATGTTTAGCAAATTACAAGTGGATAAATATTTTAATATATCCTTAGTACCCCTAGATACTCATTTGTTTGTCTCAGCAGAGACATAACACATGCTTATAATTATTTAGCTCGATATCCCTTTTCTACTAGTGGGAACATGCTTCCTGAAAACCTGGTGCCTACTATTCTTTATCCTCCCTGTATATAGGTTTAATTGAACCTGATACTTTTACATAGAGTATAAATATTTATGTGAAGAATTATTAACAAATTAAAAGTTAAGCTCCGAATTTGTAATTGTAATAGTATAATCGATTGTAGGTCAGAGAATAAAAAATTTAATTTCTGAATTCGCCTCTACTTCCCTGCATATTTATTCTTGAGAGGATCAAACTTTGTTGAAAAAGTGAGTCCTAAAAAAGGAGAGCAAATTAGAGAGAGGAGCAAATTAGCCTAACTATTTAGCAAGAACGAACACCATGTACTCCAAACAGACATATTTACCTCACCTAACAAGTATAACGAGAGAAATGCCCATTAGACAACTAATAATGGAAAGACCGCTTAAATACTATATTAAATGTATTACTGAGAAATATTGTTATTTTTTCATACCAGGTTAGTGATGAGATTACAGTTAGTAATTGGTTATGTGGACTCAAATCTTCATCACTAACATTTTGGCTGAACATATGAGGATCAGGGAGCTTATAAATAATCAGTTATTTTCCAATTTTCATAATATTAAGAAAATCAGAAAATTATAGAATACTTTCATTTTATTACAATATCGGAATGAATTTAGTAGTAATTTTGTGTATGTGTGAATATTTGTAGGGAAATAATGCATGCGATGTGGAAGCCACAGAAGTTCAAGCTGATATATTTGATAGCAACAATATATGTGCTAACACTGACACTGCCATCAGCAAGTGCGGTGTATTGGGCATTTGGAGATGCACTTCTCACCCACTCCAATGCTTTGGCTTTGTTACCAAAGACTAGATTTAGAGACTCTGCTGTCATTCTCATGCTTATTCATCAGGTCACTACAGTTATTTTTTCTCTTAAGTTTCAATTGGGTATTAAAATTATTGAAGATCTAATATATATGTATAAAAAATATTTTTTGACCTACAAACTCAATAAATATTTATTTTTTATGTACACAATATAATTTTCCAGCTAAAAATGTTCAACTAACTAGACACCCTTCATTTTATGTGGCTACGCCACTATGCATAATGGATGGGGAAGGAATTTTACTGATATTGTAAAGAGTTGCTATATGTATTGGTCGATATATATGCTATGCTATGCGTAAAAAAAAATTGAGTTTGGATGAATCCGTCGCAAAAGAGCTACAACTGCCATGTTGGTTGCAACATAAAGTTTCAAAATTTTGTAAATGTGCTCTGTGAAAACCTCGATTTTTTTTAATTAATAATTAATACATATCTTACGCTGGACCAGATAAAATCGTTGTGATTACTGAATGTCTTACTTTTTTGTTTTTGGGTGCAGTTTATTACATTTGGTTTTGCATGTACCCCACTGTACTTTGTGTGGGAGAAGTTCATTGGAATTCATGAGACAAAGAGCTTGTTCAAGAGAGCAATATCAAGACTCCCAGTGGTTATTCCAATATGGTTCTTGGCAATTATTTTCCCCTTTTTTGGGCCCATCAACTCCTCTGTTGGATCTCTCCTAGTTAGCTTCACTGTCTACATTATTCCTGCCTTAGCACACATGCTTACTTTTGCTTCCCCATCAGCTAGAGAGGTACAAAAACCACTAACTAGTATACTACTTATATTATTTTTTTCCTTCTTCCCTAACAATTACTATCTATGTTGGTCGAACTCTTTAAAAATGTCGACAGTTGCGTGTCGAATTTTTCAAAAATAGTGCAATTTTGGAGGATCCGATACGGATGCGGCGGCATTTCTAAAGAGTCCGAACAACATGAATTATTATTACTTTTTCGGTGTCAATTAATGTGATGCACTTTGCTTTTTGATTCGACAGAATGCTGTGGAGCAACCACCATCATTCTTGGGAAGGTGGGTTGGCTTGTATTGTACCAACATATTTGTGGTGGCCTGGGTCTTCATTGTTGGTTTTGGATTTGGAGGGTGGGCAAGCATGGTCAATTTTGTACATCAAATTAACACTTTTGGCCTCTTCACTAAGTGTTATCAATGCCCTCCACATAAGGCTTGAGTAGGATATATTACTATTACAGTAAGGAAGTTTAAAGAAAACTAAGATACATATGAAGTGTGTAAAAAGATTTGGATGTTGCCAACACTTTTTTCCCCATCACTTTAATTATCATTTTATTTTCTTGTAAGAGTCCTTTATTAACTTGAGTGCTAGTGGCTTTTCTTTTTTCTGTTTCCATTTTTCTTCCGAAGAAAAATGTAATTCCCTAATTTGTTTTTCGGGGCTTTATGTGATGTGGATTATTTGGTAATATATACGATCTTTTTGTTGCTCCTTTGCTTTTTATTTACAGTGGTCACATTGCGAACCCTCTCTATTAAAAGGCTAAATGGAAGGAAATTTTGTACCTTCACGGTTTTTGACCTTTGATACAAAGGAGCTTAATTTAAATCCTTATTTAGTTGTAAGGTCTTTTTTTTTCTTTCTATTTCTATGCATAACAAACAAATTGAGCAAATTTCTTACTCATAAATATGAAATACTAACTCTTACTGCTCATAAATATCAAATATTAACTCCCTTTCAATGAAATTACAGCACTTCATTATGCAAACTACGGCTAAATATGAAGCTTTGTACGAGGCTTAAAATAGTTAAAATATCCTTAAAAGTTGTATATTAGTGTCAATATCCCTATATATTATGCATGTTTGGGGTTAATTTGTCATATCAAGTCTATGATACGTATTATTCGTTTGACCCAACAAATTCACATATATATTTGTTTCTTGGGTTATTCCGTATCGAATTCAAAAGCGTGTATACAATGTGAATTTACATCATATGTTATTTATATAAACATCATTTTTCTCTCACTTTCTATTGTGGGATTTGCCGAAGTGTACTATGCACCGGCCGCTTCTTTCGGAACTTGCCAACCTAAAAGTCTCTTAATTCTTCTCTCTTGAGTTATTCAACATCACCCCAAAAATGCAAACACATCTGATGTTGTGTTCTATCTTCTATTATTTTATTTTCTTTCTCTCTTTCCGATATTGTATTTATCTAAGATATGCACCTATTTTTTTTAAACATGTCAGTTTTAGAAGCTTGCTTGTCCTTGACCCGCTCTCATTAGTCCTCTATATGTCATGACGTCGTAGGCAAATAAGAAGGTGTGCCTAAAAATGTGATATGAAAATGCGCACACTGATAGAAATATTTGTCAAAATTTATCATCAAATTATCTAAAACAACATACCCAAAGGTAAAAAAGAGTAGCACGACAAGCAAGGGTGAGACCACAAGGGCCTATTGTACACAGTCTTACCCTACATTTCTGCAAGAGGCTGTTTCCATGGCTTGAACCCCTAACCTCCTAATCACATGACATCAATTTTACTCGTTATATATTCTCATCAAGATATTTAGTTTGCACTAACCTAGAGAGGAGAAATATAACAGGAAGTATTTTGACTCGTCACTGCTTTCTTACTTCTCATCCAAGATGACTATTACAAAATAGACAAATAAGTACAACGCAGAAATTATTATAACGCTAACGCCAAATACGAAAAGCCAAAAGGTATTATCTTTGGAGACATGTTGAAAAGAGCCAAGTAAAATCGCACTATCTTTACATCTTCGTCAAAATCAAACCCCACATCTCATGTATTAAGTGTCTGGAGCTTTTTGACATAACAAACACCTGTAAGATAGGTCTATTATTAGGGCCTAACCTTCTATTTTCTGCGGGGTTCGACAACTTTTTTGCAAATTCCTTTTTTTTTTTGGAAAAAGATTGCATGTCTCTCATTGTATTTACAGCCAATAAAAAGAAAATATGATTTCTCCTAGGTAGTTGGTACTTTTTTAGGTGCTTTTAAGTCAAAATAGCTTTTAAATACTTTGGTAGTGTTTGGGTAGAATTAAAAAAAAAAAGTTTTAAGCACTTGTTTTTAAGCCAAAATAATAAAAATAAGCCAAAAGTTATAAGCTAGAATTTATAACTTATGGCTTTTGGTTTATAAGTCAAAAGTCATAAGCCTATCCAAACGGTATCTTGCAAGAAAGTTATTGTCCTTCAATAGAAGAAAGTCTTGCTAACCTTCAAATTGCAGAATACCTTTTATATTAGGCAGGCCATACTAGTAGGTCATTATTCTTTTCGTCTTTTTAATTAACTCCCTTTTAATCCAACAAGTCTGAAATAAATTTAAGTCTTTGATGTCGATTGCCAAAACCTTATTAAATATAAGAATTATTTAAGAAAATATGTTGACTAAATAATTTTCTTATACTTCAGTTTTTTTTTCTTTTTCAATGGCGAGTATACGTAAGTGTGCTGATTAAGATCTTTAATACCACCATTTAAGTTTTGACTTTATTTAAAAAAGTTATGTAAAAATAGCTTCGTGGTTAGAACTTGGCAGCAAAATCATGGTGGATCGTCAAGATTTCTAATTCATGGGTAAAACTTGTCTTGTCACAAATCCTAGCGATCCATCAGGATTTGTGGTCCCACTAATCCTGAAGGATCGCCTTGAAAACTAAGGAGTAGGATCCCCTCTAGTATCAGTTGCCTCCAGTTCCTCAAATACACTTCTTGATTTAGGACACGTGTCACTTAAAAAATTCAATGAACCAAATTACTTCCCTTCACTTTTATCACTTTACAAACACATCCGCTCTTCTTCTGCATATCTAATAAAATCAGTCGTGTTTTGCCAGAAAATTTACAGTGTTTTTATCAGTTTATGTGAGCATGGAGAAGGGAGCAGAAGAGGGGCTGCGTTTGTAGATTGATAAAAATGAGGTGAAGTAATTTGGACCATTAGATTTTATATTCGACACGTGTCCTATATCAAGAAAAGTACTGGAGGGGATCCAAACCCGACAACTAATATGATTAAAATTTAGCCACAAATCCTAACAGACTATCATAACTTGATGGGTAGATATTTCATTAACACATTTTTAATTACTTCAAAATTAATCGAAATCAACTCTAAAGTTTGATATCCAACCTTCTAATATCAATCCCAATAATTTCGAATGATTGATTTAACTTTGAGCCTTCAAAAAACAATAGACCATTTTGTAATATTCTTCAACAAGTTTTTTTTTTTTTCAGGCTTCACAAAATCTAATAATGATATTCTTCAATTTTTTCACCAAAATCATTAGGATAGATAATCTAGACTATATGTTATCGACCAATCCAAACCCTATGCAATCTATATGTTATCGATCAATCCTAATGTTTAGATTGCATATATAGGCTATAGTTACATGAATTTCTTTTGAAATTTTGACCGATAGCATATAGATTGCAAAGTGTTTAAACCAAATGATTTGTCAATAAATCCATGTATCTTTTAAGTCTTTGAAATTGAGCCAAGTATCAAATCTTCGACGGTTCAAACTGTTGGCATGCTTTTTTTTTTTTTTTTTTGGTCATGACATTATTTAGACAAAACTCGATATCATGTTAAGTTCAAGAAGCAGAAAAATGGTTCTACAATAAGTTTTTTTTTTTTTTTTTTTTTTTTTTTTGTCACACAAAAAGGAGAGAAGGAAAAAAAGATAGTTTTGATTCAAAGGTATGATCGATCATTTTAACTTGGAACAAGATACTATTTGTTTTTCTATTTAGTATTTGATCAGACTCATGGGGAGTTATGTGTAACAAATCAAAACCTTTAAGAAAAACCACCAAATTGTGATATGGATGGGATTCTAGGGGCCCTATGGATCATCATAAATAAAAAGGTAAGATATGGTCAAATAAGTTTGGTAACTAGGGCTCATGTGATATACGGAGTATATCTTTTCTTTATTTACCCACTAAAGTTGCTTCAGAAAGCAAATTGATTATACTATTTTCGTTCTCTGCATGAGATTGAAAAGATGTAAAGTCTCCTCGCTCTTTCCAGAGTTTCATCTTTTCGTAGGCTTTTCTCCACATAACAAAAGAAAATTTCTACCTTTAATTAGTACCTAGCTAAGCTAACAGATAATAGAAGCTGCACCTATTGAAGTTGCTATTGGTATCTTCATGTGGGAATCGTATTCATTTTTGGTTTTGCATATGTTGCGAAAATAAGCATGTTATGTTCAATGACGGAGTCAGGAATTCAAGTAAAGAGATTAAAAACAAATTCTTGTGCTAAGGGGATTCAACAATTTATGTCAAAAAATCATTTTTTCCCTATCTACATATTATAATTTTTCAACGAAGGGGGTTCAATTGACCCCCCCTGCACCCCTCTGGTTCCACGCCTGGCTATGCGCCTATGCCTATGGGTTTATGGATGAGGCAAATAATAGGCTTGATACATAGACAGCTTTTTAAAATTTTCACCAAATTCCATTTAGACACCTTTTAAAAAAATTCACCAAATTTTATTTAGACACTCGAACTAAGACTTATTCCAATTAAGCACTTTGACATATAATAAGGTGCTCCTATACAGACACTTTCGGTTCAATTTTTGAAGGAAAAAAAACTTTTGTTTGTGTCTCTAGCGTCCATTACACAGATAAGTTAAACACTTAAAATATGTCACCTCCTTTAATTATATGAATTTGCCTCAATAAGCCGTTAAAATCACAAACCTATTCCAATTGAGGCTGATGTGTATACTTAAAGGATATTTATATTTTATATGGTTAACTTAACTACTTAATAAACACTTGAGAACACATGCAAAAAAAATCTGAAAATTTAAGCTAAAAGTGTCTTACGAGAACATTTTATTATGTGCGCAAGTGCTCAATTGGAACAAGCATTAGTTCGAGTGTCTAATGGAATTTATTGACAAATATAAGGGGTTGTCTATGTATTAAGCCCAAATAGTTTATATGTCCATGATATAGAAGTCTGACGTATTACAAGCTAAGCTTTAATTTGAACGAGCTACGGTCCGATTCAACGGAGAAATGATAAAACGATTTGGCATGGTTCACAGTAACCTAGCAAGACAAATATATTAAATATAGCATGAAATCCTACCCATTTATCATGAATTGTATGTCACCGTTCTAAGATATATTTGTCCCTTGCGTAGCTTTGAAATTGTAAAAGAGAATTATTATGAGTGAAATAAACTATATAAAGGAGAAAGGCATCATGAGTGATATGAAATAAATAAATAAATAAATAGATAAATAAATAAATAAATAAGAGGTACATATAATAGAAAAATGGAATAAGTGTAGATGAGGTACCATGAGTTAAAACTTGAAATCATGACAACTCGGTAGAGTTTGTGAATTATTTAATACGATAATTAGGTTAAACATAATATGAAGTCCTACCGATTTGTAATCCCACTATTCTAATGACTAAGGTTTAAAACTACCCTTGAATTAAAGCTTCCTTAAAAATCAAGGATACGAAACTTTTTCCTAACAACATAAGCAATATTGGACCAAAAATATAATGGAAGGTAAATTTACTCAATTTTGTATACCACAAAGGAAAAATTGGCCCTGTTTCCTATTAATCAAAAAAGTTGAATTAACCATTTAGGACGATCTATCAATTTTTTCAAGATGAACTAAAATACATAATCAAGTCAAATGAAAAAGGACAAAATTTTAAGTAACTTTATCCCATTTTCGGAATAGTGAGTTTATATTACCTTCCAAATTGAGGAGAATAATTCAACCCAACAGACACCTTCTCTCTCTTTGCATCATTGTCTGGATTGTTAGCTTGTGAATAACAGAACCTCCATGAGGGTACATGCAATCTATAAAACAACGTGGATAAGGTTCACCTGGGACATAAACTTTAGTGACAGTAAGGGAAATGACATGTGATGTGCGGCAAAATGTGTAATCTGGTGGTTGGATTATTTTGATTTAGTCTTGGCACTGTTGACACCAATTTCGTCCCTCCTTTATTCCAATTTATTTCCTTGGGCTTTTAAATTAATTAAATCTAAATATTTTATTTTCGCTACTATTTTTATTGCTATTAATATCATTACTTTCATCTTCACTATTTTCTTCAACATTACCAGCATTACTTTATCATGAATTTTAAACAGTTCGCCATCGTTTCATTTTAGAATTCGTACTCGTTAAATTAGTTTTTACTTTATATACACTAATTACTATTTGTCTTCACATAATATATTTTGTACTAATTATCAAGTTAGAAGCCCAAAATGATTAAATAGGGGAGAAAGGATGAATGTTCTTTTTCACCAAAATGTGCGAGCCAATTGTGACTACTTTTCAAAATCGAGCGGCCATTTATTTAATTGCCGTTTATCTATTTTTCTAGAATTGGATCTAACCCCCCCCACAATTTACCTGACCCGGCCCACTATTCTTATACCACTAAAACCTAATTGAACGCAGCCACGATTTGTCATCTTCTCCACTTCGTCCTTCTCCTCTTCCCCCATTTTAGCAAAACACGGATCTCTTTTATTGCGGATCTGTGCCACCCGCATATTTTATTCTTTCTCTCTGCCCTTCGCCACTCTCCTCATCATTTTTGGGTGTAAAACAATATCCCTTAACCATGGAGAGAGAGGATTTTGTCCATCTATTTTTAGAAAGAGGGATCCATCTCTTTCATCCACGTCCGGTGTATTTCGCAGGGGTTCTACGAAGACTTTCTTATTTTATATCTTAAAAATTACATCGGCTCTAAAAGATCTTAAAAAAATCTCAATTAGGAAGAGTTTTCGATGATCTCAAGCATATCTCATTGAAATTTCAAACGGGTCTCTTGACTCGATTTTGAATATCAAATCTTTCAATTCCCGCTCAGCAAACAAAAAAATCGAAACCCTAGTCTTTTTTTTCATCTACTATAAAGAGGACTCTAAGTCCTCAGCCGAAGGGGGGGTTTTTTGGGAAGCAATTCCAATTTTCTAAAAATACCAAAAAAGGGCAGTCTCATCCTGTTATTTGACATCAACTTTAAAATACCAAACATCTTCTTTTACTCTCTTTGATTCTATTGCTGTTTTGGAATCCGAGCGTACGCAAGCTCGGAGATATTAACAGTCGAGCGTGGATTCGCGGCCATCGACAACCTGTTCACTGCGCTCGAAAGAGGTAAACAATCCTCTTCTTAATTAATTCAATTTTAGTGTTCGTAGTTTATTAGTGTTTATGTGTTCTTGTATGTTTTGTTGTTTTAGGTGATTTAGTTGAATTATTTAATATCGATGTTTTAGTTAAGTTTAACTTCGGTTAACATAATAATCAACGTATGTTTGCGTCTCCATTTGATTTAGTTCGCGTCTTAACAGTGTTTATATGTTCGCGTCCTAATTTAGTCTAACTTAGTTTCAGTTTCGTAATATTAGTAAGTTCATATAAGTTCGTGTGTGGATGATCGTGCTAATGACGTTTGGTTTCAATCAATTGGTATGCTTATGATTAGTATCTTTTATTCAGTTATACGATACTTTTGGTATGAAAGCAAGTTATCCTCGTTTTTATATAGTAATCGTCAATGTAGATTCTTTGTTTAAACACAAGAATGAGTATTGGTTTGATGGATTTCACATCAATTCTAGCATACTATTTAGTCAAGACTGCCACCTAAATACCTATGCTTGGATTGTTTGCTAGTTTAGTTGGTTTATATGCGTGATTGAAGTATATGGATGCTGCCGTATGCTGATGCTGTTGAACCCTGATATTAACCATGTGCTTCCATCGTTATTTCAGTAGTATTCTGCTTCTATAGGCATATCGCGTCTTGTTTTGCTTAAAGAAATCAGTACAATCAGTGTTTCGAATGCTGTTTAACGTAAATCACCGCGGTATCGAAATTTGGCTGTAGCTACATTTGAGTTCAGCATTGAATGATGACTTTCCTGTAATAGTTGATGTTCCGTGGTTAAGTGCTGAATTCAGTTTCTTTACGTATTAGTGATTAGTTTGTCATGTTGAAAGTCTGATCCTATTCCTACTTTTCTCTATGTTAAAAATTCTATACTCGCTCATGGAAATCATATTTCGAGGTCCTGTTGTAGTCGAATCTGTCTGCTGTCCCTATTCGCAATACAAAATGATTTGTGGCACTGATTTATGTAGGCTATGAAATTGACAGTCGTTTACCACATGAATAAGATACATCATGCATACATTATGATGTATATAGAAGAGTACGCCGGATATATACATGAGTGCTTATTCTGGAAACTAAAGCTGCTTCACTTTACTTGCTTCTTTTGTTGCTTGGACATGTGCTCAAAATGCTAGGCGCACTTGTTTTCTTTTAATCTGGTGAATCATCAGTTGTTGCCCCATTGTGTTAATGCTTTCTTGTCGCATTTTTGAACTCAAAGTTCTACACTTTGGTGAAATAGTTGTTGGTTCATACGGTAGCAAATTGCTACCGTATTGGTTCCCATTCTTAAGGCTAACTGCCGCTGTATTCTTAGCCTAACTATTGCTGGTTTCTTAGCTAAAAAAACATGCTGCTATCTTTGTCTTCATATTGTATTAGGTATACTTCAAATATACATAGAATATACGTGACTTACAGATTTATTTGAGTTTATATGTTTAACATCATCCATCGATGTATACTAATCCTTTTCTTTTTATTTTATGCATGACCTTCGCACATGAGTCCGAGGGACTCGTCTTCCGCATTCGGTGTTGGGCCAAGGCCCAACGGAAAATACTATTCCTCTCCGTCCCCCCCCCCCCCCCCCCCTATCAAAAAAAAATGGAAAACAAAGCAAGGCCCAATAGCAAACAACCGCGAAAGAAAAAAAATGATGTTGCCGAAGCCCAATGAGGGAAAAAAATTATGGTCTCGGAAAATGGGCTCGCCATTTAGCTTATTGCCTCCTTATTTTATTTTGTGCATTTAATTTGTATTGCATGACTAACTCTTTGTTTTGTTTTGTTTTGTTTTCTTAATTTAGATGAACCTTAGATGAATTAGTAGTTTTAATTTTAGTAATGGGTAGTTAATTTAAGAAGAACTAACAATTAATACCATAAGTTTCATTTTCTTCCTTTATATTATAGTTATTTATAGTATCTTAATATTTATTTTCAAAATAATTGATTTTTTTTAAATAGCATATTTTGAATTAAAGGAGTTATGTCTTATTCATTAGGGATAAGGCACTGTTACCCCCCTGTACTATACCCAAAATTGCTACGACACACCTTACCTTTCCTAGTTCGTGACATTGTCCTATTACCCCTAAACTTATTTAAAACGGAATAATTACCCCCAAACGCCGATGCCCACTCTCATGTGGGAGAGTGACATACACTCTCCTTGCCACATGTGTATTTATTTATTTTCTTCTTTTTTTTTTTAATTTTTTCAGCTTACGTGTTAATTTTTTTAAAAATAAAAATAAAAAATTAAATTTTCATTAAAAAAAAATGAGTTTTAAAACCCGTTTTTTTTTTTAATTTGAAAATTTGATTTTTTTTAAACCCATTTAAAAAAAAAAACTAAAAACATGGATTAAAAAATTGAATTTTCTTTTAAAAAAATGATTTTTAAAACCCTTTTTTAAAAAAAAAAAATTGAAAATTTGTTTTTTTTTTAAAACCCGTTTTTGAAAAAGAAAAAAAAACTGAAAAATGATTTTTTTTTTTAAATATGGAAAACTTGATTATTTTTTTTAAAATGTCTTTAAAAATCTTGATTTTCATGATTTCATTTTCTTAGTAGAGGTTTATTTTTCAAATAAAATCCGGAAAAGTATTTTTCTTGCAAAATGTGAAAAAAACTGAATTTTTATAAAATTTTGAAAAAAATTAATTATTTTCTTAACATGTGGAAAACCCGTTTTTTAAAACTAAATGTGGAAGACTAGATTTATTTTCAAATTTTAAGAAAATGCAGATTTTTAAGAAAAAAAAATTAAGTTTTCCCCATTTTATGTTTCTCACTCTCTCTCAAAGAGAGTGAAACACACTCTCCTTGCCACATCAGCGTTTGAGGGGTAATTATTCCATTTTAAATAAGTTTAGGGGGGTAATAGGGCTCAAGAAAAGGTAAGGTTGTCGTAGCAATTTTGGGTAAGATAAGATAAAAGAATAACGATGATTATTCATTACCATCTTGGAAATTTCGAAAACATCACTGTACGCAAACATAAAATCAAATATATTTTATAAATAACTTTCTAAGTTTCGAATCAATTATACATATTCTTAAAGAATAGTTAATAAAAAATAAAACTCTTCGGCTATTTGTTTATACTACTAGAAATGCAAAAACCAATTAATGCTTCGCCACTTGAATTATGTCAAATATTTATTAAAATGCTGCATAAATCCCCCTTTTCTTCTACTTATATACTTTATGCAAATCTTATTTGAAATAGCATCTTTAGCTAAAACCTTAGCAATACTTATAAGTATTATTTAATTAGCATCATTATATTCTTCAAAACTTTAACAACCTTTAGAAGTCATATTTTAAAATAGCCGTTAAAGTTCTTCTTTTATACAAACTATTATATTTTCTACAAACCTTATTTTAATAGCACCATTATATTTCTATTTATAACCTTAACAATATTTACAAGCTATTTTGTTTTCTATAATATTACGTTTGCACTTAGCCTAACTAACTAAGATAGGATTAACCATTGTTAATGGAATTTAGAGGATGCCTAATACCTTCCTACAGATTAGTAGAACCCTTATCCTAATTTTGGTTTTCGACTTTAAAATAAAAGTAACTTTAGATAATTACTTTAACTAACCTTAGGTGCCCTAATTCACCGTAAATAATTAGGTGGCGACTCTTAACTTTAAATAACCCCGGAATTACCGGGATGTTGTAAACTATTTTGACTTAGGTTAAAATAGGGTATAACAGACACTTGCAAGATCAAAAGTACAAAAATCAAGTATTACTCTCTCGATTCTATTTGTTTGTCTTACTTTCTTTTTTAGCCTGTTTAAAAAAAAAAAATTGGCAACTCTTTAATTTCAACTTCATGCACGTGACATATTTAAGATCATAAAATTAAAAGGTATTGTGGTACATTCTACGTATCTTTAATTAACAACCACAAGATTCAAAAAATTTCTTTACTTTCTTAAACTCAATATCAAGTCAAAACCAGACAAACAAATTAAAATGGAGAAAAGTATGAGCCCCTTACAACAAATTATGGGGAAAAAACATAACTATACCAGCAACAACAGGCCTTTACATATAATATATCCTAATAAATGATATTACATTCAATATCCATCTACTCCCTCCAACTTAAATTAGTTGTCGTCTTTTTCTTCTATGCCTCTGAAGAAAATATTAATTAGGAGGAGTTTTTTTATTTTATCTTTATCTATGTCTTAAGATATATTCTTTCTTCATTGAACATTTACTCTATTTATATGTCATTTATTCATAATTGAGATGTTTGTAGTGATCTTCAAGAACAATTTTTTTTTTTTGTGGTATGATTATTAATACCGATAAAACGTTACAAAACTACAGTGAACATAACAAATTTTCAAGCTAACATATATCCCAAGTTTCAAAGACAATTTCATATAAAAAAGATGTATCCCAGATGGTAGATACCCCACTTATGATTCGGCACCATGGAATATGGAATAGCGAAAATAGTTTTGAGAAATTTCTATTAACAGTCTTGTCTAGGCACATACATATATCGGTTCGGTTATATGGTTTGGCCATCATCGAGTTGAAGTTTCAATTATACTTTCTAACATTCTAATAAACTTGATCCATTCTATATAATTCGATTCGTCTTTTATTATTTCGGTATATCTATAACAAATCGATTTGTTCGGTTTATTCGAAATTTAAACAAGTAACTATTTCATTTTAGTTTTAGAGTAAACATAACAAAAAATAATGAGATCCTAAATTTGCAGCCTTATAACCAAGACATTAACCAAGAAAAAACCATAAACTATGCAAGCATATATATAGCATATAAATAGCAAAACAAGAGCTTGACAACTTGTGCGAGCATACAAATCCGCCAACACCACATTACATATACCAAATTAGTCATATAAGTCACTAGTATATATAAACTATATATTTGTATATATACGGTTCGATTGATAATTGAAGCCAACCATATCTGAACCGTTAAACCGTAATATTTTACAATTTCATTTGTAAATCGAAATCGAATTGTATTATCCAAATTGAATTATCCGAATTGTTTCGAATCGGTTTGAAAATTTGGATTGAACCGTTTTTTGCACAGGCCTAGTCTTGTCATACAATCCGATAGAAAATTCGCCGATTTAGTTCATTATACATATCAGTATCCAATAAAATCTAACTAAAAATCAACTAACTCATTAGCTAATTAAAGAGCAAATTTGTCAATTTGAGTATAAAACTTTTGGTATATAAAATTTGAAAGATGAAGAAAGTTTTTCATTGTAAATGATTTAATATTACAAGAAATGTCCTGAGTACTATCCTTTTAATTTATTTGATTTAAAGATTTCACGAAGGATAGTTAGGATTATATCTAATTACATAAAATGATTAAAACAAAATCTTAAATGAACTTTTGACTCTTAATAAAGGTGAAATAAGATAATATTCGAGATACCATAAAGTAGTAATACTCCTAATTAACAGTACTAATAATTATATAACAAATAATTGATTACATAACACCCTACTTTAAAATTTGTTGTAGAAATTAGGGTGGAACTTCAAGCCACATTACCGAGTTCTTCAACTGCAGTGCATGTAAACATAATGTAAGCTACTTGATAGACAATATCTAATTGTTTGTGACACATATAAGGCAATCAGGTACGAATTAAAAAGAAAAAAACAAAAGAAAGAGGACAAAAAATCAAAGCTAATAGCTTTTAAATCGACAGCAAAAACGGAAATGTTTCTCTATCTCTGACGTTCACTAATTATTTGTCTGTTGCGGCCTCTTTTTTCGTTTGTTCATAATATATTAGTACCGTCAGTTGTCTTAGCATTTGTCGACTAACAATTGTTTTGCAAGCTTCTTCTCTTTTTTCTGTAAATTATTTGGAGAATAGTTATACATCTAAAAGGTTCTGTTGATGATAGTGTATAGCTTGATAAGGAGTCTTTTCCTTTACAACTGATATGTCTGCAAAAAGTGTATAGCTTGATAAGGAGTCTTTTCCTTTACAACTGATATGTCTGCAAAAGTAATGTAATCGCATTAGTAGGCGAAAAGAAAAATGAAATTTAAAAAGGAGTTGTATATTAATGCTTAATGATGTGAGGTTTTAAGGAAAAAACCGCAAGTGGCTTGGCCCAGCGATTGTATCACATCATGTTAAGAGTATCTTTGGGCCGTTTTAGCCCAACAACTGGAATCAGAGCCAATGATTTGGCGGCCCCTTTGGGATTCGGTGACCGTAAATACTCTAGACGATGTGGGTGGCACATGTGAGGCCTTTTGGGGAAAACCGTGCGGGCATGGCCCAAAGCGGACGATATCACATCATATTAAAAGTATCTTTGGGCCGTTTTAGCCCAACAAGTATGCCTGACTTTATATACATATTTTCCAATTGCACACAATCTTCATCTCTGGTCTTCTTAGCAGCTTCGGAGAGGAACAGACTTTATTAACAAAACAAATGTAATGAACTTGATATGCTCTTGAAGCAATTTTTTCACGAGCAGAGTAATATCTATCTCATATGATTAATTCATACAAACAAGCTTGACATGTTTTTATTGAAAAAGATAGTTTTATTAAGGGCATATGTAACAGATCATACATATCAATACTCAGTTGCGACAATAGATCTAATTAGAGAAATACTTTGTTTCTTGACGGACGACGAAACAAGGTTGAGTTCAAGTAAAGGTAACAGGTTGACGTAGACCTTCTATGGGATACGGAAGAAGAAATGTAATCCCTTCACCCTTAATCACAATTTTCGATTTCAAACTCTGTGAATAGAAAAAAAAAAATCTTAATAAGGAATACTTTTCCCTTCCACACAACACAGAGTCTGAATTAGCTCATTGGTTCGAATATCAGATAGTTGAAAAAAGTTTGACGTAGAAAATTAAATCACTCGGTAAAAAACAAAGCACACCCCTAGCCCCAAATATATGTAGGGACATCAGCACATGTATATCGGTTATAACAACTATTGACACCAAATTAACCAAGGACTAGACGTGGCAATAGTAGCCAAAATAATTGGCATTCATTAGCCAACTCTTCCAAAATGAAGAACTGAACAATGCATATGAGCCAAAAAGTCCATCGACATCTTCACTGGGCTCGACGGTCATGACCTACCACAGAAGCTCTTGCCCTTCTCTTTTGTTTCCCTGACTAAGGACCAAGATTGGTTCTACTTTCTCATCCAGAATTTTTTTTTTGATATATAGTTTTGAGTGGGTCTATTTCGAATTGGTTGAGAACACCTGGATGATGTTGTATACAATATTTCAGTCTGATTAAATGTGATTTAGAATAGTTTGGAGTCAGATATAAGTCTGGAGTCACTACTACTAGGCGTGTATATCGTGTATATTACACATAGATTTTTCATCAATATACATGATGTGCACGAGATAATTGTTGATTTGAAGAAGCTTTAGGTTGATATCTTTGAACTTAGAAACTCGCATATGGAGGCTAGCAAATTCATAACTGCTTTTTTTTTTTTTTTTTTTTTTTTTTTATAGTAGTAAAAAGCTTTTTTAATTGTCATGGTGGAATAACTGGTGGTTATGGTAGTTTCTGGTGGTGTGGCAAAAATGTGTGAAAATGAGAGGAAACAGGTTTTAGTAGCACATAGGGTGTTGTCTTCATGTTATTATATATTGTGTATGCCATATGTACATCATTGTATGTCATATGTATATATCCTATAGAATGTCATATGTAACGTACATTATAATATACATGACACACATGTGGCATAGATAAAATATAGAAGTAATATACATATGATATATAAATGATATACATGAGATTGTTCTTCTTCAACTTCGAAATTCAATCTAAAATTGATCTAAAACCTAACCAAATCGTCTCAAGCTTGAGATATACGCTCCTCAAAATATTCTCAAGCTTTTAGGAATAACACCCGGTCAAAATGATTCCAACTTTGCAAACATTTTAGATTGAAGCTTCACTTCATTGACGGCGGCTGACTCTGATGCTTCACGTTTTGTGTTTGAAAAATCTGAGAGAAGATAAGAAGAAAGGAAAGATTTTTGAAATCCTTACATATTATATGAAATCTTTGTTGCTATATTTTGAAAGTCGAATAGTAGCATTTTTTTTTTTAATTAGGGGTCTAATTACATATATCTCTGTTAATATCCATTTTTTTGCGCAGATTGCCCTTCTTTTGGGGTGGTCTTTAAATTTTGCCCCTCAAATTTGTGGTCTTTAAATTTTGCCCCTCATATTTGTGGTCTTTAAGTTGTGTCCTTCGCTTGAAAAGGTGGGCGAATATATGAAGTTCTGGGTTCGAACCCCCGCTCAAGCATAAAATAAAAAAATAATTTCGCAAGGCAGGACTAGGGGAGTGTATGCCGGATCCGGCTTACAATCTTTAACGAAAAGCTAAAGTTATGCCGGATCCGGCATAACTAAAAGTCTGCCCCATAAGACATAGTTTAGTTATGCCTTATGGGGCAGAATTTTAGTTAAGGCATAACAAAATTATGCCCCATAAGGCAAGAACTTTTCCGGAAAAGTTCCGTATGGGCATACTTTTAGTTATGTCTTTGGGGCATACTTTTTAGTTAAGGTATAACTAAAAGTTTACCTTAAAAAGTAAAAAAAAAAAAAAAATATATATATATATATATATATATATATCAACTAAAAGTCCGCCCTCCGTGAGACTTTTAGTTAAACATAACTAAAAGTCTCATTGCAAGGGGGCATAGCAAAATTTAAACTTTGCCTTATAAGACAAACTTTTAGTTATGCCTTAAGAAAACTTACGCCTTATAGGGCATACTTTTAGTTAAGTTTTATGGGGCACACTTTTAGTTAAGGCATTACTAAAAGTTTACTTTGAAAAGTTAAAAAAAAAAAAAATATATATATATATATGCTTCAAGGCAAAGGCTGCCCCCTCCGGCAGACTTTAAATTTAAACTCTGCTTTGCAATTTTTTTAAAAATTTTTGACTGAGCGGGGGGTTCGAACCCGGAACCCATGGGTTTTTAGCGAATTTTTTTTTAAAATTTAAAGCATAAATATGAGGGCGAAAAAAATTTAAATACCACCCCAAAAGAAGGGCAATTCGCAATTCTGTGAATTGCCGTTAATATCCTATGAATTATATGGGTAGAGATGATGGGCCCATGGACTATATTCATAAGGGCTAAGGCTCAATCTACAGTCCAAGTCCATATTTTCATAAACGGGTTAGACTCGCGCAAATGGACTTAGGACCCGTTTGACCATAAGAATTATTTACTTTTTTCAGGAATTTTTTTTCCTTTTTTTCAAAAATTAGTGTTTGGCCATGAAAATTCCAAATACAAATTTGAAAAACAAAAAAACAAGTTTTTCACAACCAAAACGAGTACATTTCAACAAAAAAATACTATGGCCAAACACAACTCCAACTCCAAAATTCCAAAAAAAGTGAATTTTTTTTTGGTTTCTATGGCCAAACGCCTACTTAGACTGTTTGGGTCAAGACTTAGGGTGTTTTTGGTGTGAAGGAAAATGTTCTTCATGCATTGAAAATAAGTAGTTTCTCAATTATTTTTTAATGTTTGGTACATAAGTAAAAAAAATATGATCCCAAGAGAATTTGTATGTAATCTAGCAAGGGGGAGAGTGGGGATTCAGGGTTTTGGGGGGGGGGGAAGAGGGGATGGTCAAGAGGTGGGGCTTAGTTGGTGGGGAGGTGACAATTATTATAGAATGTCAGTTATCGAAATTGTTTTCTCTACTTCTATTAGAGAAATTATATTCCTCATTTTTAAAGAACTTATTTTCTAGAAAAAATATTTTCCAATATATTTTGACCAACCAAACAAGCAAATATTGGAAAACATCCATATCAAACACACCATTGGGCCCTTTAAGTTAAAAATATATGAAGACAAAAATTAAAACTTGGATCAAAATTCATATATTCTTGATTTGTACTTTTGGGTGTTGTTCTAGCTAGTGACGTAGTTAGTCTACCCCTAGTTTCCACCATACAACCTTGACGTAATCCCAGATGAAGTGGAATATAATGCAGAAGATTTTAAGATTTCTACTAATTGTTGACTCATTTCAAGACTAAGAGCAGTCAATGATCGCAGATGAAACGATTGCATGAATTTCAAGACTTGATTAGGAAGTGTTTGAATACCCATTTTGATGATTTATGAAAAAATTATCATCTTTGAAAATTTAGGAACTACTTATCCAAGCCGAGGTGAATTTAATTTTTTTGACAGAAAAGGGTCAAAAATATCCTCAACGTATTCGAAAGGGTTCAAAATGTCCTGCTTTCACTTATTAGATTAAATTTGCCCTCCTTCCGTTATATGACATTCAAAAATGGCTCAATCATATGATCGGCTGAATAACAAGTTCAAAAATGTGTGCACTTAGAATGATTCCCAAAAGGACACATTTACTGAAAGGACCATGCCATTTTCCAAATTATGTTCAACGGTCTCACCTTTCTTTTTATAATGAAAAAAAAATCATTTTCTCCTTTAAAACGTTTAAAAAAAATTAAAGAAAAATTTAACATATTAACTTGTTATTAAAAAAAATGGGGCCCCAAAAATATGGTGCCTAAAGCACTGCTTGAGATGCTTAACCCTTCAGCCGCCCATGATGATGATGACTATGTTGTATTTCTTGAAATTTTATCTTTCCATCAGGTTAAACTAATTAATATTAACAATTAGGCCAAGATATGGAAGTAATAATTATATTAATTATGGTCCATTAACTTGATGCAAAAGGAGCACCTGATGAGTGGTGAGTACTTCCCATATGTTGAAGGATGGAATGGAATCTCATTAATCTTCAAGCCATAGACTTGGAAAAGGAATTTTTTTAATTTTATTTTTAACCTCAACTTGCCTCTTTTCATACACATTCCTTTTACGTACCTTATTTATTCATTCACCCACTGCTGTATGTTTTGCAAAACTAACAAAGTTTTACAGAAAAGGAAAAGATAATGGCTTCATATCTAGTTCTTCTTCAAAGAGTTTTGCTCAGTTTATTTCTTTTATCAGGTAGTGTTTTCATGTTTCTATTTACTAGCTTAAGCGGTTTATTTTACCTGCAATTGAATCCCTTCCCCAAAAAAGTAATACCTGTAAGTAATACAAATTTTTTAGTACCTTTGCGGCCTTAACACAAGAGAAACTTTTATTGCAGTAGTTAAGGTGATTCAGAAATTGCTTTCTGTCACTTATAATAGTTTTTTGAATTCTCTTATTAAAATTTCTAATTCTATATTGACCTGAGGAAATAAGATCTCTTGGCCTCTTACAATTTGAATAGAAGAAAATGTCTCTTTCATAACTCTTATGTGTTTAAATGAAGATCTCTTGTAAAAATGTCATAAAACTAAAAGAAGTTTGTAAAGGGCCAAAAATCCATTTCTGCCCTCTATTGCCCCTTCCAAACCCAAAAAATAATTATTTGGTTTTCTTCGTATTCTTTTTCAAGTACCTGACACATTATTGAATTAACAAAAGAAAATGTAATTGTGTGTTACATTTGAATCAGTCCATCATCAGATTGTACCACGTGAACTGTGAAGCTTGGTTTAGAAACTTTCAAAAGGTATTTGATAGATAAATGGTTGAAGTTTGGAAAAATAAGCTATTTGAAGTTAAAGTTAAAAAAGTAGTATTCCACAATTAGTCTTATTCTTTTAATGCCCATGACCTCTACTAAATTAAAATGTTAAAAAATCAAAGCTAAAAACGAATATATATGTTGCACTATACAAACCATCTTCCAACACGCACTAGAGAAACGTGCACCCTTTTTTTTATTGTAAAGGAATGTCTAATGAGGTAGAACGAAACTCATTATGCGGGATGGATTCAGAACTTAAAACTTTATGAGTTTATATAACAATCTCAAGTTATTATATAATAATAATAATTGTGTTTACTGTTAAATGCTTATAGATATTAAAATATGTAGTATGATAATCAAATTTGTGAAAAAAGAATGTTGTTTGTAGAAACTCTATAGAAATTAGCGGAGATAAATAGTTTTTTAGTCCTTTACAAATATTTTTATATTTTTTACCTTTTTAGAAGAGATCTTCATTTTTTAACACATAAGAGATTTGGAAAAAAAAATACATAATAGTCCTGAAAAGGTTATTTTATTCTATTCAAATTGTAAGAGGGCAAGAGATCTCGTTTTCTCGAAACTAGCGAACCTAGCTGCATGCTTAATTGCTTATACCCATTTCCATCTTTTTCCCTCTTTCGGTTGCAATCATTGGTTTTCTCTTCTTTATTTATTCAAATTGTTTCAAAACTGATCACTCATTTATCATATAGTTATAATCTTTTTCGCGCATGTCATGTAACACTATTAGTTTGTTATCAAATTTTATACATCCTTTACAAGTAATTCTAAATAATTATATGTGTATCAGTATCCCAAAACTTATAATCAACCGAAGAAAATGATGATTATATGCAACCATGAGTCCACGACTCTATGAAAGTGCACGTAACAATACGTGAAACAATAATCTTTCAATTTTTTCAACGAGATCACTCCACACATAGGCGAAGTTAGAATTTTTGATTTAAGGGTTACAATCACAACTCATTTTACTTATTGGGTTCGAATAGATTATTTGTATATATATTCAATAACTTTTTAACAGAAATACAGGATTTAAGCCAAAGTCGTTATTGCATTATGCCAAATCTGTCCACCCCAGATTCCATAGCAACTTACTCTAAATTTGTATGACAGGTGTAATAAAATTCTCTGAGTCTGCTAGAGTTTTCACCATAATAAACCATTGCAAAGAGACGATTTGGCCAGGTGTTTTCCCAGGAGACAACTTCAATGGTGGTGGATTTACTCTAAAACCAGGCCAATCCATGGTTTTCACTGCACCTGTTGGTTTTCAAGGCAGAATTTGGGGTAGAACAGGTTGCAATTTTGACAAAAACGGTAAGGGGTCATGCCAAACGGGTGATTGTGGTCCATCTCTCAAATGTTCGGGTACAGGAAAAACCCCTGCTTCACTTGCCGAATTTACCCTTGCTTCACTCGATTTTTACGATGTTAGTCTTGTCGATGGATTTAACGTGCCAATAAGCGTTAGACCACTTAATGGTAAAGGAAATTGTAGTGCTGCTGGTTGTAATGGTGATTTAAGAGACAATTGCCCCAAGGAACTTGCTGTTAAGAAAAATGGGAAAGTTGTTGCATGTAGGAGTGCTTGTGATGTCTTTAACACAGATGAGTATTGTTGTAGGGGTAATTATGGAAATCCAACGACTTGTCAACCTACGTTTTATTCCAAGAAATTCAAGGAAGTTTGTCCCACTGCTTATAGTTATGCATATGATGATCCAACTAGCATTTTCACATGCTCAGGGACCGACTATGTTATTGGCTTTTGCACCTCAAGGTATGTTAAAATAAACTCATTTCTATTATTTTTAATTTACTTTTCTCTTTATTTTCTGAGTATTATTTTTCGCTGGATATTCGATATCCACTTTTTAGGCTGACTAATCTGAATTTACACCAAAAAGTCTCACTTGAGGGATAAAATGCTCTTTGCAAAAAAAAAAAAAAAAAAAAAGGGGATATTTTTGCATGTCCCTCAAACCAAAGTGTATATACACACACACTCACCCTAGCAAAATGATCATGCGAATCTAGAAGAACGTGGCAAGACTACTCGTCATAACTAAGAAAAAAAAAAAAAAAAAAAAAAAAAAAAAAAAAGAATTTGTATCCCTACTTTGTTCATTTAAATATCTAGTTGCACCACTTAAATAAATTCTTTCATTCACGAGTTTATTAATTCATAAAGCAAGATTCGAGTAAACATACATTGACGGAGAAATTTATTGTTCATAATAATCGAAGAGAAAATGGATTAAGAGAATTTTCTTAATCCAGGGTACAAAATTCTCCTTTTATGACACAATCTTCCTTACCTTTTATCCAAATGAAATTTAGGACCCGTTTGGCCAGAAGAATTATTCACTTTTTTCCGGAAAAGTTTTTCACTTTTTTCAAAAATTAGTGTTTGGCTATGAAAATTTCAAATACAACTTCAAGTTGTATTTGAAATTTGAAAAACAAGAAAAACCTGTTTTTCAAGTTTTTCACTTTTTTCACAATCAAAACAAGTACATTTCAACAAACAAAAAAATACTATTTACAAAAACTATGGTCAAACACAACTTCAACTCCAACTCCCAAAATTCCAAAAAAAGTGAATTTTTTTATTTTATTTCTATGGTCAAACGCCTACTTAAAAAGCAAAAGGAGTAAATTTGATACGTTGAAATTGCAGGAAAAAACAAGTATGCTCATACCATGATCACAAGCTGGTCTGCAGTGGATCAAACAGTTTAAGATCATCGATAAGCAATTTGTGGATGATAATTCTTGGATTAACCCTCATTGCCAATTTGAAGATCATCTTTTAATATGTATAAAGGAATACTTTTGATTTTTTTTTCTGGGAAAGTTATCCGGGTTTACACTTTATTTTTTCCATTAAAGCTGTTGTTGCAAAGTTCATGCTATTTCTTTGTTATTAATTTCCGGGCACGCGCTTTGCGCGTATATCCCATGCTAATGAGTGTACAATTTTAAAAATCATTTATATTATTAAACAATCTGTTTGGTTATATAATAAAAGAAAGAAAAAAGTGTATTATTTGTGATTTTTGATTTTGCCTTCAATGACCAAAGTTACTCAATTACCTTCCTTCTTTTGAGGTTAGTTAGCATAATAGTATTAAGCATAGAGAAATTAAATGATAAGGTTGGAATAATAGTCTATTTCTCCTCTATAATTAATTTATTTGAATTTGATATGCAATTGGTAAGATATTTGAACTTAATGTGTATTATCATGATGGTAGGTAATAAATGTCAATATAGATATAGATATTGTGTGTATAAAATCATATATTACTCTATTCAAGAAAAATATATCTTATATCTAAAAAATTAAACTATACAGTTTATAAAAAAATAATTAGAAATATTTTTAATCTCTATACATAACTTACATATTTTATGTAAGCATAGAAAAGGAATAAAGAATAATAATATTATATTTTATATGTATATATTCCACAATGCTCCTAGAAAAGAAAGCGTATTTATTAATGCAATGGACTCTTTAGCTTCTTCTAGTGTTAGGCTCCCCAATATGCTTTCCCCTTGTAGCGTCCCTCTGAATGGAGGCCCACTTAGTTCGTATACTTTTGATAGCCATCTTTTGCCTGCTTCAACAAATCATGTAACTCCCTATACTGTCAACTTCTAATATATTAGAGTACGTATCTTTTAAACCAAAAAAAAAAAATACATTTACATTTTTATTCTAAATTTATAATGTCAATTTTTTCGCATATTGCAGATGATTTGTAGTGACCCTGAATATTTCGTAAGGTTTAAGATTTTAAAATGCGTTAATGGATATTAAAAATATCGTTTTGTAGGGATCTAGTAGCTCAGCTGATTGGCTATCCGAACTTCCACCTTGTTGGTGAGGGTTCGAATTCTCATATTGTGATTTCCTTCCCTCTTTCTCCTTCCCCTACCCGTATGTAATTAAAAATAATAATATCATTTTGTGAGTTAATGACGGCTTTGAATATGGGTGATATCACTTGGACATGATATGAAGGAGTCCGGAGCCTAAAGGAGTAAAGGGCATAAAAATACACAAAATAAAACCAAAAGGACTAACGAATGTGATAAGGCTAACACTATATACACTCAACTAGGAGTTCTTTTATAACGTGGAGGGGCCAACGTTATACCCCATAAAAAAAATTGAATTGTCAGACCAAAAAAAAAAAAAAAATTAATGGTATAACGTGGACTGATCCACGTTATACAAATAATTTTGTATAACGTGGATCAGTCCACGTTTTACAATATATATGTTGTATAACGTGGATCAGTCCACGTTTTATAATATATATGTTGTAAAACGTGGACTGATCCACGTTATACAAAATTATTTGTATAACGTGGATCAGTCCACGTTATACAATATATATATATATATATATTGTAAATCGAGGAAGTTGAAACAAATGTTGACGTGGACTAAACATTCATAACGTGAGGAAGGGGCTGAAAATATTCTTTTCTTGTCTTCACACTAGTAACACTATTTTATCCACTTAAAACACACAATACCACACATAAATTCGTAACGAAACAAAGTAACATATGAAGTCAAGTAGAAACGGCTTACCCATAAGCAGGAAACCATCTCAGAGCACTATGGGAGAAGAACCTGGATTGCACAAAGAGAAAGTGCTCTTAGACAATAAGAATTAGAACCTAATGATTTTTGTTTTTCCACAATCGATCATTTTTTTTCTTTTCATGAAAACTTTAAGGTTTAGCTAAGATGATGCCACATAAGATTACGGTTGAATCGATGGACCAACTTGACCGAACAATTCAAAATATTGTCCCCATTCCGAATTAAACAACATCGGAAGATTATGAGTTATCTCATAATATAGTCTCCGGAAAAATTAACTGAAATACAAAAGCATTCACAAGCAATCAAGATCTAAAAGTCTCTAACATACTTGCCGACATCTATAAGAATGTTACAATTGATGTTGCCGTGTGGCTGGTATAGCGAACAAGGATGCCGGTGTTCATTCTCCTATTTACGTTACCCGATTCGGTTAGGGGCTTTAGTGCACACCTATAACTTGGACATTAAAAGAATTCCATATAGTTTAATCAATTATTTTAATTGAAAGTACTCTTAACAATTAATACAAATAAGGATGCGATTGCATTTAGGTTTCTCAGCTTACAGGACAAGTCTTCAAGGGGTTAGTGAGGTGGCTCACTCGTGGAATTCCTTCACTTGTACCGGTTAATAATATTATCTCGGAATATAGGTGGACATTAGCCCACAATTTACAATATATATATATATATTGTATAACGTTGGACCGATCCACGTTATACAAAATTATTTGTATAACGTGGATCACCCACGTTATACCATTAATTTTTTTTTTTTTTTTTGGTCCGACAATTCGTTTTTTTTTTTTTTTTTTGGGGTATAACGTTGGCTCCTCCACGTTATACCCCTTTACTTATATATAGTGGAAGAGGCAGCCCCCCTTTTGGTTTATTTTGTATATTTTTGTGCCCTTTAGGCTCCGGACTCGATATGAAGTGTACAAGACGTTTTAGGAGTGATTTAGAATTTAATAAAAGCTTTGGAGCCAAGAAAAGTTCGAAACATGCAGAGGGTTGAGATTAAAACAAGTACAAACAAGGTCTAACTTCAAACAATCACAACTCCCTATCTATAATGAATTTGGCTTTGAATCGTTGAATATCCGGATAAAAAGTGACTAACGAATGTGATAAGGCTAACATTGGAGATAATACACTCAACTAAGGGTAGTTCTTTTAGATAGACACTCAGTTTTATTTTATAACCCAAAAGTCATTCAACTATTGATAATTCACTTAGAAAGTCACCTAATCAATTTAAAAGATTTTTCATTAAATTTGGTGACGTGAAATTTTTAGTTTAAGCTAAATTTTTAAAAAATAAGAAGGTACTCATTTTAACCATTTATTGACCCGCCCCACTTGATGCGTTCCGATGAGTCAAATATATACCAAGGCCCTTACTCTCATTCCCTCCTAAATCATCCTCTAAATCTGACTATTCGTTATTTCTTTTATTAGATCACCAAGGAGGTTCTACCAAAAAAATAAGTTATGTTTTGTGTTTTGAGTTAATTATACTCATTTATATGTTGATTCTAATTCCACCTTAACTTATAAATTTCACATTTCAACCTAAATTGTTCAAAATACCAAAAAATCCAAACTTTGAATTTTTGAGCTTCAAGAAGCTAGGTAAATTCAACAACTCAACTCATTTATTATGAGTAGAAAAGTATTTATAATATATTGTAATGGTTGGAAGGTTGATTTATAAAACCCGCATGATTATTACTTTTGAGAAAATGAGTAAGACGATGAATAGTATTCTTGAGAATTTACTGTGAATTACAATAATCTTAATGGACCTATTGAATTATTTGTTAGTAAACTAGAGGTCAATACCCAAGAATTTACCCCATTGAATTTGAACCTTATGAATCGTCGAAGGAAACGAGCCTGAATGAATGCAAGAATGTAGAGGATTGAATTGTTATGAGCTTGTATCGATGACAATGGGTTCTTGGATGTATATTGAAGTTCTTTGAAGAAATTATTTTTATTAGAGCTTACGCTGGTGAGTTAAGGCAAACCTTGAGGTAACTTGATCTGACTGCAAAAGTCATTTTTTCACATAAGGATATGAACTTTTAACTTCATATCATTATCAACAAGGGTTGTGGTGGAATGGATAGGGTCCCTCCACTCTTAACCAGAGGTCTCGAATTCGGATTTTGGATATGAAAAAAATCCTGTTAGGGAGCGCTTACCCCTTAAATGGGCCTTACGCGACGTGATTCTCTGGATTAATCGAGGCCTCAATGCGGATATTAGACAATGGATGTGAAATTAGAAAACAAAGAAAAACTTCATATCATTGCTCCAATCAATAGTTAGATATTATTATTAGTACGTAGTGTTAACAAATTTAATCAAAACACCATCCGATCTGTTAACACTATAGTTAATCTGTAGATATTTTTCACTTCACAACCAAAAGATAAAAAATAGAGGATTACTTTGTAAAAAGTAACCTAATATATGAAAAATTAACTTCTGTAACCAATTTGGTTACTCAATTTTACCACTAAATTAAGTTTCATTAGTCTGACCATATAATCTTTTAAGGAATTATGACCCTGATCTCATTGAGTTCCAATTTAACTTCTTGGGTTTTGATTGAGTGCTTCCTGAAGATTGGTAATTGAAGCAGCCTAAAAAAAAAAAAAAAAAAACAAGGATGGGAAAAAGGAAAAAAAGGGAGGAAAAGGAAAAGATGATAAATATAAGTGGTGGATTTCTCTTCAGGTGAAAGGAATCTCAGTGGAGTTAGTCTTCAAAGGGAAGACAACGTGCTGCCCCTCTGCTTTTTATTAAAATAAAATCTTTTGAATTATGACTTCCCCTCACAATTATATGAAGAAAGAACTCACGAACCTATTAATTTACACGTATATGTCTAGATTTTTGACTGAGGAGAGCTAGAATATAAACAACAACAACACACCAGTATGATTCCACAAGTGGGTGTGGAAAAAGTAGAAGGACGTATGCAGATCTTATCTCTATTTTTTGTGGGGGCAAAATGACTGTTTCGAAAGACTTCCGGCTCAAAGTAAAATATAAATAAGTAAATATATGGAGAAGTCAAAGGGATTCAACACCTATTATATATTACCTAAAATAAATTTTAACCTCGTATATATAGTATATAATTTTTTGACGAAAGAGATTCGAACCAACACCTTCTGATACTATAGCTCCGTCTATTCTATACACCCAATGATATATTATGCAGAGTTTAAGTTGCAAATCAAATATATGACACGTGTCTTCACATACATGATTATCACTAAATCATACTAGTAATTAATACATGTTCTCACCTTAATTTATCATTTAGTTATGACAAATTAATATAATCTGCGATAAATTTTTACTCAGAATTAATCCGTCTCTGAAAAGTCAAAACATGTCTTTTTAGACTTTTTATATATGAATTTAAACTACATGCTTGTTAGTGTAATAAATTTTTAATATAGTTTAACTCATTATAACATAGTACTTATATTATTTATATTAGAAATTACCAATTAATTATTAAATAAAATTATTTATAATTCTCTTTAAATAACTTAATATTGTATATACTTTTTTTTTTTTACACTGCTATTTTCAAAGTATCAACTAGTTTAACTGTTCAAGTATTAGTCTCTGACCTTACTTTCTTACTGCATAGAGAATTGCACTCCATTGCCGTAATTCTCCTCCCACCCAGATCCAACTAAACTAAACTAAACTAAACACACCCTTTTCCTATTTCAGCTAAAGCCCTTTCACTTCTACGCTGACAAATGCAGTATTTTTTGTGCTAATTACAACAAAATAGTTGTCTGTCAGATCAAATGGCTGTTCCGATTGAAGAAGCCATAGCTGCACTATCCACATTCTCTTTAGAGGTAATTAATCTTACTTATGTTTATTAAATACGACTCTTATGAAGATTAGATTCATAATTTAATTTATTAAGCATGTTGTCTTAATTGATGAATTTGTTCCTAAAAATGATAGGATGATCAACCAGACGTACAAGGCCCAGGGTTTTGGGTTTCAGCTGAAGGTGCTGCAACTATTAGTCCTATTGGTAACAAACACATCCTTTTTATGTTTCTTTTAGGTCTTCACCACTCATTCACCTGTTTTCTTTTTTCCATTTTGATTATTGTAGTTAGTAATCTTATTATTGTTAATTGCTATTTCCATTCATTCCAAATGTCTTGTACTTGTATTTTCCATTCATTGCTATTTTAACAAATGTCGTTTTTATCTTTTCTTTTAGGTCTTCACTACTTATTCTGCAGTTTTTATTCCATTCATTGTTGTAGTTAGTAATGTTATTATTCTAGTTATTGTTAATTGTTTTTTTTACGTTCACTGCTAATGTCATTTCTTGGTCTTCCTTTCTGGTTGTAGCTATAAATAAATTTGCCTTCAGTATTTATTTTGATAAATAAAACTGTCTGCAATATTGTTTAGAAGTGTAACCTTTTTTATCATTTATTTCAATCCCATTACTCACTCAGTCCCAATTTATGTGGCACCGTTTGACTAGCAGATTCTTCAAAAAGAAAGGAAGGAAGACGTGTGAAATTTGTGGTCTAACACAAACCTTAAACGTTTGTGTGGCTATTAATCATTTCATTAAGGGTAAAAGGGGAATTATAAAGTTAAGTTGTTTCTAATTATAGAGAGGTGACATTCTTTTTGGACGGACTAAAAAGGAAAGTGCGCCGCATAAATTGGGACAAAGGGAGTATATTGTTTGTCTTATTATTATTTCTCGAATTTCAAGTGATTCTTTGTGAATGTTCCTTATAGGTTTTCCTTTCTGGAATTATAGCCCACCTATGAAATCAAATTGCCTAAAGTATTATCTTAAAGAAGTGTTTTTTAATTTTCTTTTAACGTTTCAAAATGTTTTTGGCAGAGTACAGTGACGTGGCTGCATATAGGCTGTCTTTATCAGAAGACACTAAAGCTATTAACCAGCTGGTATGTGTTAAGAAATTGTACCAGTTTTCTGCTACTTAAATTGCATTTCATTTCCATTATGTAATGCTGAAGTTGTTTGCAGAACGCACTTATACAAGAGGGGAAGGAAATGGGTTCCGTGCTCTACACATATAGAAGTTGTGTTAAAGCGCTTCCTCAGGTTAGTAAAGAATTTCAGCCTCTAACAGAAAAGGTTTTGATTTCTTAGTGAGATAAGGTCTTACATTATTCGGATCTTCTACTTTGCTTTCTAAGTTTTTTGTTTTTGTTTGGTTGGTGAAAATGATGATAACATGTGGTGTCGTACTTGTTTGTAGTTTATTTCAGAATATTGTTGTATATCTATATATCTTTGGCAGTTTTGTGAGAGCAGGAACTGTGATCAACCTCAGTCATGCTTTAAATTTTAGCAGAACAAAGAGCATAACCTTGTTAATCAACACACTAGGTCCTGATAACTGCGTCTAAGGCATATGACCATGTCAACTGGTCTTGTTTGCTCAATGTCCTGAAGCTAATGAATTTTTGGTGATAAGTGGACAGAGTGGATCAGATTCTGCATTTCCACAGTCAGATTTTCTGTATTGATAAATGGGGATCCTTATGGTTTCTTCAAGTCTGGAAGGGGTTTAAGGCAGGGTGATCCTTTATCCTCTATCTCTTTGTTTTAGTGATGGAGGTCCTAAGCATAACGTTCAAAAAGGCAGAGAGTTTGGGATGGTTTAAGGGCCTATGCATTGGTAGGAATGGAGGGGAAGAAATGGTACTTACACATATTCTGTATGCATATGATACCTTACTTTTCTGCGAGGCAGAAAAAGATCAATTATTGCATTTAAGACGGGTTTTGTTAAGTTTTCAAGCCGTTTCTGGGCTGAAATTCAATCTGTCTAAAAGTAGTATATTTAACATAAATGCAGAATATTGCATTGAGGAATTAGCTGATATTTTGGGGCGTGAAGTGGACAAGTTTCCTAGAGTATATTTGGGTTTTTCATTAGGGATGAAGAAGAAAGACAAGGGTATTTGGCAATGAGTAATTGATTGATGTGAAAATAAGTTAATCCCTTAGAAGAAACAATGTCTGTCTTTTGGGTGAAGACTTATCCTAATTAGTGGTGTGCTTGATGGAATGCCAAGATATACAATGTCTGCTTTATATGCCTACAACAATAGAGAAGAAGAAGAATTCTATTAGAAATCAGTTTTTATGTGACGGTAATGCTGATAAACGGAAGATCCATTTCAAATGATAAGTAAGAAGGAGCTATCAGTTTTTATGTGATGGTAATGTGTTATTTCTAGTTCCCTTTGTGGTGTACTTATGAGGTCCCTATTTGTATAGAGGATTGGATCTCTTTTGTTGAGAATCATATTTTGGTGTAGATTCTCTTCTTTTGGTATACGGCTTGTCTACGGGGACTAACCCATTTGTTAATAAAATACTTACCTTATCAAAAAAAGAAAAAGAAAAAAGGAGCTATGGGAGTGAGGAATTTGAAATTTCATAACAAAAGCTTGCTATTTAAATGGTTGTGGAGATACATTAGGAGTGATGATGTAATTTAAAAAGTGCTATTTATGGAAAGATGGGCGGTTGGAGGCAAAGTTCCACACAGATGAGCAGGGCAGGTGGAGTTTGAGAAGCAGACTTCCAGTCTTGCTTAGGTGCTCTGTGCTTAAAAAGGACTATGTAGCTTATTTTCATTCAACCTCTGGATGTCAATTAGAATTCTGGAGGAATTTAAATGATTGGGAACTGGAGGGTTTTTGTCTAACTTAGACAAAAGCTGGAGTCAAAGCTGGAGTCAATCTCAAAATTCTAGAAAAAGGTGGATGGTTTATTCTGGGTGAATAACAAGAATAGAATGTTCTATGTCAAAAATTGCTACAATGCTGCTAAAGCTTGCTGGTCAGGGGGTATCTCCTTGGCCTTGGAAGACTACCTGGAAAACTAAAGCTTTTGTCAAAGTAGCATGTTTTGGATGGATTGTCACTTGGGAAGCTTGTCTAACTCAGAATAATTTAGCGGAAAAGGCTCAAAAATGCCCTTAACCTATTGGAAATGGCTCAAAAATGCCCTCCATCCACCTATTGGGTTAAAAATGCCCTTAACGTTTTCTTTAGGTTCAAAAATGCCCTTCAAGTTAACAGAAAAATGACATGGAATTTAACTAAATAAGTGGTCATTTTTTATTGGTCCACATAAATTTTTGACTCAATAAAAAATTCCGACCCGGACAAACACCCAGACCCGTTTATAATACAACCTCTCGCACATGGAGATTAAGCTTTTCCTTCCTTCCCTTCCTTTCTTTCTTCCCCCCAAAATAGCAGATAAACAATAGCTTTGAATCCAAAAAGCAGCAGCTAAAATGCAAATTTTAAGCCAAAAAACAGCAGCTAAATGCAGAATTCTAACACAAAAACAGTAGTTAAATGCAGAATTCTAATGCAAAAACAGCAGCTAAATGTAGAATTTTAGCAAAAAAAACAGCAGCTAAACACATAATACTAACCCAAAAACAGCAGCTTTTAACCCTACAAACAACAGGTAAAATGAAAGCTTTCAACCCAAAAAAACAGCAGCTAAAATGCAGATTTTTACCCAAAATACAGCAGCTTTAACCCAACAAATAGCAGCAAAAATGCATAATAATGTAGCAGAAAGTACACCATTATATAAGGCCAAAATGTCTTCCATTTAAACATCAGTTTACATCATTACATAGCAGATTTCTTCTGCATTTCAAACTATACTAAAAAGTAGTACTGTGTTACATAGCTTCATTCTGGCCGCTACAAAATCAAAGAAAATAGCCCACGAGACTACGAGAGAACTCTTGAATTTTTGCACTTTAGCCTCCAACTTCGACACTTTCAACAAAGTTAGTACCCTCAATTTCAATCACCATCTTTCTTAAATTGTTCCTTTCTTGACGAACGATATCCAATGAAACTTCTAAATTGTTGATCACCAATTTCAGTTTCAAAAATCAAACAGATTTCTGGGCCAAATAATGCTTACACCTGAGCGAGGACACTTATAGGATTTACATCCAGCATTTACCCGAGTCCTCAATAGAGATTACGCGAAAAACCTTGGTCACGAGAAGAAACTGATTTTCAGACATTGAAGAGGAAGAAAGAAAACAACAAATTAAAAATAAAGAATAAATGGAAGAAAGGGGAGGGAAATTGATGTGGAAGAAAGAAAGAAGAGGAAGAAAAAGCTTAATCTCCATGTGAGAGAGGTGTAAAAGATATTGGGTTGTATTATAAACGGGTCTGGCCTGGGTCCCCTTTTTCTATTGGGTCAAAAAATTATGTGGACCAATAAAAAATGGCCACTTGTTTAGTTAGATTACATGTCATTTTTCTGTTAACTTGAAGGGCATTTTTGAACCTAAAGAAAACGTTAAGGGCATTTGTAACCCAATAGGTGGATGAAGGGCATTTTTAAGCCATTTCCAATAGGTTAAGGGCATTTTTGAGCCTTTTCCGAATAATCTACAGAAGAGGGTTTTGCTTTAAGTGGTTAATGCTACATGTGTGAAGAGGATCAGGAATCAGTGGAACATTTGCTCTTGCATTGAAGAGTACCCAGAGAATGTTCTTTAACCACCCCCCCCCCAAAAAAAAAAAAAAAAAAAAAAAAAGGAGAAGAGAGAGAGAGTACCCAGAGAATGTTGGGAGCTGTTTCTTAATGTGACTGGTGTTTCATGGGTAATGCCCCTGAAGATCAGGAGTTTACTGGAAAGCTGGCAAAGTCAAAGGATGCCTAGAAACTTGAAGCAGATTTAAAGAACAACTCCCATATGCATTTTCTGGACTATATAGCTGGAAGAGAACAAGTCTTGCTTTGAAGAAAAAGGATGCACATTTCTAGAATTAAGAATACTAGTTTGCATAATTTATATTCTTGGGGCGATAGTAGTACGCTAGGTAGTCCGGATCAGTACATGGACTTCTCAAGTTTGTTAGGAGGGGTCACTTTATAGTCTAGTGGTTGCACTATTGTTGTTTCTTGTATTTTCCTGTACCATCTTGGTATTATTTTAATAAAACTTGACCTTACAAAAAAGATTTCGCCCAGGTCACTAAACTAAATCAAATGTGGAAGGACTGCTGAATTCTCTACTAAACAGCACATGTAGCATAAAGCTCACAAAGGTAGCTTCGTTTTAAACCCAAGTACACATATCATGCTACTTTGGGTCCAGGTATAAGGATCTAGGTGGGTATGCTTGGATAGTAGACTTCAGCAGCAGATGCTAGCCATTTAATAGACTCCAGTTGTAGCTGCTTTCTTCTTTGATGACTTCAGACCTTAACCAGAAAGGGAATAGGGTGAAGTACTTGACCTACGTTCTATATAAAGTGTACAATTCCTTGCAAGTTCATTAAAATTCCATATACCGATCCTTGAATGTATTAGAGTTTGTTAAATTGGTTCAAGTCTACATGGATATGTAACCACATCTTCAATGTGATAACAAGCTATATAAGTGTTATTAAACGTCATCGTATCTTCACTTAAAGCGATGAAGCAATGCGAAAGGAGGTATTATCGCCTCATGGGTGAAGACTACCCATTAAAAAGGTGTGTGCTTCAAACATGATGCACAAAGTTATCCCAATGAGAACTAATCAGTTCCTTGAATCTCAACTTTAAAGAGTTAGATTAATATCAAAATTATTGTATATTGGATGCCAAAATTAGTTATTTGTTATAACTTCATATATGTTGGTATAATTTAATTAGTTTTTGCGCTTTTAACTTGTAAATATATTGAGATATACTGTTGTCGAGATGTTAAGTATTTTATCTATCCCCAGGCCTTTGGTTTAGTGGTAAGAGCACATCTCTTGATGTGTCAATTAGGCGCACCTCAAGAGTTTGAACCCTGATGTGAGGATAAAATCTGGTATTTAACTGGAGAAGGATAGAGGGGTGAGCCCATTATTCATCGAATTTCGGATCGCGCGCGAGTTGGTCCTCGGGGATTTCTTGGCTATAAAAGAATGTATTTTATCTAGTTTTGCGTTCCTTTTAACTTTGTTTGGATGTTTATTAATTAGTTAAATGGGTAAATGAAGCCCTATCAAGAGATCTAGTGCTGAAAGCTAATTTTCCTGAGAGATAAAGTTCCTTGTTCAATTATTTAGACAAATTTATGGCAGATTGAAGTTGTTAATATTTCTTCCTTGTACACACTTATTTGATGTTTGCACCTTCTTTTTTCCACCGTCCTACTTTTTCTTTACAAAACTTGTAATAGTAAAAGACATAGTATTGCAGCTTCCAGATTCTATGAAGCAAAGCCAGGCTGACCTGTATCTCGAAACTTATCAAGTTTTGGATTTGGAAATGAGCCGTCTGCGTGAAATTCAGAGATGGCAAGCATCTGCTGCATCTAAGGTTTGAACCGGCGATCAGTTTATCTATAATCTATACTAAAGATATAAGTTTCTTCTCACCCAAGCTTTTCTGCTTGATCCGTCTCAATGCAGCTGGCAGCTGACATGCAACGTTTTTCCAGACCTGAGCGGCGCATTAATGGTCCCACAGTAACTCATCTTTGGTCTGTACACGTGTTTTATCTTTTCATTAGTCTGCTCTCTTTGTTCTGAATTGCGATGATTTTTTTTTTTTTTTTTTGAAACTGGTAATTGTCTGAATTGAGATGATTTATTAATGGGTCAAGATTACATGTCACTATTTCATATTCACATCCTAGATGGTTATTGCTTCTTTTAGGGTGTTATAATCTTGGAAAATGTCGACTGGAGGGAAAGTCTAGTGGAAAAGGCCCTCCGCATCCAATCATGAGGTTGGGGTTTGAGACACCAAGGTAGCAAAGTGGGAAAAAAAACCACTATCCTGGGTGCGGCTGTTTTTTGGGTGGGGGTGAAGGTTTACCAAATCTGAAAAACAGCTATTCGGAAACAAGTCACTTTTCTGTTAGAGGTCTCTTCTTTACATTAATGGACAATTGGAAACTGCTTTATTTACGTAGCAGAGTTTATCAGAAAAATATAGATAGGCGTCAAAGACAAATTTGGATAAGTTGAGATTTACGAAATGTTTAGTACTTGGTGGACTGCTGAAATTTGATCTGATGATGCGTAGCTTACTATTTCAGATTTAAAATTAGGTGAGGGGCAGTAAAATTCCTCTCTACATAGTTTTGACCTGAAAAACCAGTATGTTTTTGCTCTTTTGGGACTATGTTTTATCGTGATCTTTGTGATGCAAGTAGACACCAGTTATTTGCACAGATCCAAATCATTCGATGAATCCTTCTTTCAAGTATGCCGTACTGCCTAGGTTCTCACTATCACATGATTATTTGCCCAAAAAAGAAGAAGATGAAAAGCATACAGTTGATAACAGCTGAAGTTTTATTGTGACTTGATGTTGTGAAAATAAGCTTGCATCTTTACTAGTTCATTTAGTTTATCTGTTCTGTTTTATTGAGCTTATGCCTTGGTGTATTTTATTGGGTTTCCGTAATGCCCCTGAATCTCTGACTTTCAATGATCATTAAGGCATAAACTTCAAAAGTTCAAATGTTTTTATTGCAGGTCCATGCTGAAATTACTTGATGTTCTTATCCAGCTTGATCATCTTAAAAATGCAAAAGCTAGTATACCTAATGACTTCTCTTGGTATAAAAGGTAAATATGTGCGTCTTAGTTGTTTGTTTTTCATGAGTGCTCAACTTTTTCATCCCTGCCGTTTAGGACAATTGGTTGCACAAAGGCTTAACATGTTATGAATTGATTACTTGAAAATACTAATGCTTTTATCAGTTTTGGTACTGTTTATCAATCAAAGCAGAAGGGAAGTATTTGAACACTGCAAGTGACCATTAAAAACAAAACACTGTGACTGCTGGTAAAAGCTCTTTTATTTTCACGACTGCCTCATGTTTGGTGTTAATTCATGAGCAGGTCTTCCTTAAGTTGATTGTAATCAAGAATTTCTTATTTGCATATTTTATCGAAACTCTCTTAGTAGCAGATTATATTGCAGGGGTGAAATCTTCTAAGGTGTTGTATTTTCTTGTTCAGTGTATACCGAGTGTGTCACTCTTTGCCCCCAAAGTTTTATCTGATTTCAATTTGGAAGTGTTTCTTGAGAACATAGGATCTGTTGTGCCACCTACAAAATTGTGTAACCACCAAAAAATTAGAGGTAATCCCAACACCCCCTCCCCAGGGTATCAAAGGGTTTGGAAAAGGCAGGATCCTGGAGGAACAATTTTGAGCTTTGAACTGGCAGTCTGCCAGGATAAAGGACAGCCTGGTACACAAAGCATCCCGCATTTACGCAGGGTCCTGGGAAGGTCTGCATCCTAAGGGATGTGATGTAGACAAACTATCCTAATGCAAGCATTAGTGTCTGCCAGTAAGAAGGGGCCAAATCTTGGTGATCCCCTAATGGTGTAAAAGAGAGAACAATGACCAAGAAGAAATGGAAAAAGCCAAAGTTCCCTCGAAATTTTATTAAATTGTTTGTTTGTGCTGGGTGCTTGCATCCGAGAAAGAATTTAGTATCTCATGAAGTATTATTCAACCAAATTATGTTTATAATGAAGTAGCCTAAATTTGGAATGAAATGAGCCTGAATATAGTGCAATAAATGCAGAGGATTCATATAGTCCACCATACTTGTTAGGTGATGAGCATGAGCTTAGTTGATCGATTGAATGAAGCGGCTTAAAGAATTGTGTTACATGTTTCTTCTTTTTTTCCTGTCTTTTTTGTACTTCTCCGAACACCAGGAATTTCAATGCACCATCCATTTGTTGAACTTCTTCCTATTTGAAAGTGTTTCATTTGTTTGTCATATCCAATATGCCAGGACATTCACACAAGTCAGTGTGCAGTGGCAAGATACAGATTCAATGAGGGAGGAGTTGGATGATTTACAGGTGCATATCTAATTCCCGTGTACGATAAGTTTTTTAATCATGGGAACTTGCACGTATTTGTGTGTGCTGAACATGAATTGTTTGCATATTTGCAGATCTTCTTGAGCACGAGGTGGGCTATTTTGTTAAACTTGCATGTTGAGATGTTCCGGGTGAACAAGTATCCTTCAAATAAGGTTCTCTACCCAGAGGAATGGTGAATCGATGTTGCTGCACTGTGTGAATTTTGTTGTATATGTATGTACGTACGTATTTATTTATGACTATGTATTTATATTTACTGTTCATGGCCTTCAAGATCTGTCATGATATATTTTATGTTATTGGTGGCTAATCCCAAAGAAAAAGCCCAAAAGAAGAAAACTAAAACCTAATGGAGAAAGGTGCACCTTTTTAATTCAGATCCTTGTGCCAACTGATTTACCATTCTTATGTCGGATGCTAGACCCGACCCACTATCTGATGAAATCAATTCCCTGCACAATATCGGTGCCATTTACTTTGGTGGTAATTTTTTTCCCTTGTATGTGAAATTAGGCTCATTTTCTGTGCACTACTTTTCGGTGAGCTCCTTGACTTTTCATAGTGTTGAAGACATTCTTCAAGTTCTCATTGTCTTCATAGTTGAGTCGTTGGAGTTGAATTTTGCACTTCTATTTCCAGAGAGGCACACACTTCTTCGTGTTTTGCCTGTCCTTGTTGTCTTAGCAGCCTCATCAGAGAAAGACAGCGAATCATTGTACAAAAGGGTGAAAATCAACAGACTTATTAACATATTTAAGGTATGTTCATTAGTTCTCGTGCAAATTCTGAACTGAACCTTTGAGTGCAGTAATCGTTTTTTAATGTTGTGCTTCTTATTATGATATAAACTGTAATACTGCATACTTTTGAGCCCCGGAAAAATGTCCTTTATTATATTTCTCTGCTTTCTCTTTATGCAGAATGATCCTGTGGTACCTGCTTTCCCAGATCTTCACCTGTCTCCTGCTGCGATTTTAAAAGAGTTATCGACGTACTTCCCTAAATTTTCTGCACAAACTCGGCTTCTCACTCTTCCAGCACCTCATGAGCTGCCGCTTCGTGAGGCACAAGAATATCCTTTCTCCATTTCTGACCTTTAATCTTCCGTTGTTGCTTTTGATGCTGTTCAATTTTAGGTTCATGTGAGTCAGATTTGGTTTTCCTAAATTTACTTTTTTATTACTGCTGATAACTTGAAAACAGATCTTTTGGAACAGAATAGAACTTAACAGAATAGAACTTTAGTGTGGTGCTTTTCCTTTCTGTATTCCAATTGGATATTATCAGCCGAAAATCTATTGCTTTTTGTAGGGAATAGTTAAAGAAAGCTTACGATGTCTGGTTCCTCCTTATTTTAACTTTTCTCTCTTCTTCACCAACAGTCCCGAATTATTACTTTTCTCTATGAACATTATCACTTTGAAGTTCACGGCCAAGGAGAATACTATCCTAATTTGAAGTGGTTTAACATTGTACTTATTTCTCTCCCCCCCCCCTCTCTCCTCCTTTTGTCTTCCCCTTCTCTCTCTGTCTCTCTTTTCATAGGAGTAGTTTGAATCCATGAAACTTGTTTGGCCTTTGAATGAAGATGTTATTTCTTGTTTTAGTACTGAAATACAGTAAGCGATTTTAAAAATGTTTTGACTAGTGAAGCAAGTATTTTAAGATATTTTGGGAAATATTAGGCAGTTCACATTCAATTATATTCTGAGTTAAATGCTTTAGTTCTTTGCCAGTACATGGTATATATAGGAGTTTAATTTATGTTTTAGATTATAAGTTATTTCTCAAAATTTTCCTTTTGTTTCCTCTGTTTTACTTAATAATAGACTTCTTCTACTATCCACTAGAAATATTTCAAGGGATTACCTCATGTAATTTCTTAACGCCATTATACTTATCAGCGGCAATATCTGATTGTCAACCATATTGGAGTGATCCGTGCTGAGCATGATGACTTCACTGTTCGTTTTGCTTCAGCCATGAGTCAGGTGACTCTCTCTCTCTCTCTCTATATACACACACACACACACATATGGATTAGCAATATTTTGATCAGGACTGATTAACAATGTTATGAAAAACGATTACTGGAGTGGCTTGAATTGAAACTTTTGAAACAAATATTTATATTTTCATCTCGCAAGCCATATGTGACTGTTTAGAGAGAGAATCTAAGAGCTTTTGGAGGCTTTGAGAAGACTATTGACAAAATTCTATCAATTTTTGTTAATTCTTTTATGTTTTTGGAGTACCAAAGAGAATTATATGTATAGATGACTGGATGAACTTCGTTGAAAGTTACGTGGGTTAGAATAGGAATAGGAATAGTATCCTACATGGAAAAGGATTAGGGTGTAGTGTCTATAAATAGGGCTCAATGTAATAATGTAGATACACAATTCAATAATAATATTTTCTCCTGTATTTTCTCACATCGTATCAAAGCCATAATCACTGTGCAATTTACCAGTGATATCCCGGAAAAAAAAAGTCACTGTGCAATTTCCGGTGACTGTTCGTAGCAATCTCTGTTTCCATTGGTGTTGTGCAAAATCCGACACCACCACAAGATCCAGCAACCTCCGGCGACCAAAGCCCAGTCAACATCGCTGGCAACAAGTCTTCCACGTGCCCCCAGAACTCCGGCTAGATCTCCCATGCGCTGGCGCGTGAGCACTGCTCCGACCAGTTTCCGACGGTTTTCTTTTTCCAGATCTGCTCGTCTCTTGATTCCGAGCTTCCCCATACTATTTTCTTTCGAGATCCGATTTTCCGGCGAGATCTAGCAGCGCCGTTTCCGGTTCTGTTCAGCTAACAACAGCTTCTGGATCTCTACTTTTGCACCCCAGCAAGTCCTTTTGAGGCAGAAGCTTGGTGTAATCCTTTTGGTCAGTTTTATTTCTTGAAATTTTGAGCTATGTCTCAGGGTTTTAATATTTTTAACTATAAAAACGCGGGAGTTGGAAATTCGAGTCCTATTAATCAGAACCCTTAAAAAGGAGATCGGAAATTCGAACATCCTAGTCTACGAAGAATCGATGAAGGAACCGCTTTGGAAGATCTCGACCTAAGTGTAGTTATTGTAATAGATTTGGACACTATCGTGAAGTATGCAGCTCTTGACCTAAGTGTAGTTATTGTAATAGGTTTGGACACACTCGTGAAGTATGTTATTCTCTGCATGATCGACCACCCAAGAATGCTCATGTTGCTCAGTCTGCCACTATAGGTAATCAACGGGTTTCTTTATCCGAAGAAGAATATAATGAGTATCTTCAGTATCGAGCACGTAAGCAAACATCTTCACAAGTAGCCTCAGTTGCACAATCTAATACCGCTGGATCGTGGGTTGTAGACTCTGGCGCTTCTGATCATATTTCTGGTGATAAATCACTTTTGTCGGATATTGATTATTCACCGTCTCTTCTCGCTATTACTTTAGCCAATGGGATCCAAACAAAAGCAAAAGGAGTTGGACAAGCTAAACCCATATCGTCACTCTAAATTCTGTTCTCTATGTCCCTGGTTGTCCTTTTAATCTTGCATCGTTCAGTCGTTTGACTCGTGCCTTAAATTGTGCTATACTATTTCTTGATGATTCTTTTATTATGCAGGACCGCAGTACGGGACAGACGATTGGCGTAGGATATGAATCACAAGGCCTCTACTACCTTACCTCTATTCTTAATTCCTCCATAGCAGGTCTGGTTACAGATCCTCCAGACTTAATCCGTAAACGATTGGGACATCCGAGTCTGTTCAAGCTACAAAAGATGGTGCCTAGTTTGTCCAAATTAGATTATGAGTCGTGCCAACTTGGGAAACACACTCGCACTAACTTTCCACGTAGTGCTGAGAGTCGCGCAGAGTCTATTTCTTCATTAGTTCATTGTGATATTTGGGGTCCTAGTAAAGTCCGTTCACCCTTAGGATTTCGTTGTTTTGTTAGTTTCAACAATTTTTCCCGATGTACTTGGCTATTCTTAATGAAAGATTGTTCTGGGTTATTCTCTATATTCAAGAGTTTTTGTGTTGAAATACAAAATCAATTTGGCTTTTCTATTCGTACTTTTTGTAGTGATAATGCCTTAGAATACGAATCCTCCCAGTTTTAGCAGTTTATGACTCACCAAGGAATTAATCATCAAATTCTTGTCCCTACACCCCTCAACAGGACCGGGTAGCAGAAAGGAAGAATAGGCATCTCATTGAGACTGCTCGCACTCTTCTCATTGAATCCCATGCTCCGCTGCGTTTTTTGGGTGATGCAGTCCTTACGTCTTGCCATTTAATTAATCAAATGCCCTCATCTTCTATTCAGAATCAGATTCCATATTCCATAGTATATCCTCAACCATCTTTGTATTCTCTTCCTCGTGTTTTTGGGAGCACATGTTTTGTGCATAACCCAGCTTCGGGGACAGATTTATTAGCCCCTCGCTCTCTTAAGTGTGGCTTTCTTGGTTATTCTCGGGTTCAAAAGGGGTATTATTGCTTCTCACCTGATTTCCGTCGATATCTTATGTCTGCCGATGTCACATTTTTTGAGTCTTAATCTTACTTTAGGTCTCCTTCTAATCATCTTGATATCTCTGAGGTCTTACCTATACCTCAGGTTTTACCTACATCGACCTTTGAGGAATCTACAGTTACTTCTATATCTCCAGTCACAGTGCCACCGCTTCTGACTTATCATCGTCGACCGCGTCTAGCATCAGACCCAACATCAGGTCCAGATGATTCATGTCATGCGTCGGACCCTGCATCTACTGCGAACTTGTCTCCCCTTGATCAGCCGATTGCACTTCGTAAAGGTAAACGGTCCACTCATAATACTAACTCACATTATACCCTTTTAAGTTATCATCGTCTATCGCCATCCCATTATGCCTTTGTATCATCATTGTCCTTATCCCGGATGGCGACAGGCCATGATTGACGAGATGGCTGCTTTACACACGAGTGGTACTTGGGAGCTTGTTCCTCTTCCTTCAGGTAAATCTATTGTTGGTTGTCGTTGGGTTTATGCAGTCAAAGTTGGTCCGGACGGCCAAGTTGATTGGCTTAAGGCTCGCCTTGTTGCGAAGGGGTATACACAGATATTTGGGCTTGATTACAGTGATACTTTCTCTCCCGTGGCTAAAATAGCATCTGTCCGTCTTTTTCTATCCATGGCTGTTGTCCGCCATTGGCCTCTTTATCAATTGGACATTAAGAATGCTTTTCTCCATGGTGATCTTGAGGAGGAAGTTTATATGGAGCAACCACCTGGTTTTGTTGCTCAAGGGGGAGTAATCTGGTGTGTCGATTGCATCGGTCACTTTATGGTCTGAAACAGTCTCCTCGAGCTTGGTTTGGTAGGTTTGGCATGACTCGCAGTGAAGCAAATCATTCTGTGTTTTATCGACATTCTGCTCCAGATTTGAGTATTTATTTGGTGGTTTATGTTGACGATATCGTTATAACTGGCAATGATCAAGATGGTATCACTAATTTAAAGCAACATCTCTTTCAACATTTCCAGACCAAAGATCTTGGCAGACTGAAGTATTTTCTAGGTATTGAGGTTGCCCAATCCACGTCAGGTATTGTTATTTTGCAACGCAAGTATGCCTTAGACATTCTTGAGGAGACAGGAATGATGGGATGTAGACCCATTGACACTCCTACAGGATCCGAATGCTAAACTCCTGCCAGGACAGGGGGAGCCACTCAGTGATCCTGGAAGATATAGGCGGCTGGTTGGTAAGTTGAATTATCTCACAGTGACTAGACCTGACATTTCGTTTCCTGTGAGTGTTGTAAGTCAGTTTATGGATTCTCCCTGTGATAGTCATTGGGATGCAGTTGTCCGCATTCTGCGATATATTAAGTCAGCTCCAGGTAAAGGACTGCTTTTCGAAGATTGAGGCCATGAGCAGATTGTTGGATATACAAATGCTGATTATGCAGGATCACCCTCTGATAGACGTTCTACATCCGGATATTGTGTGTTAATATGAGGTATTTGGTGTCCTGGAAGAGTAAGAAACAGAGTGTCGTTTCTCGATCTAGTGCTGAATCAGAATATCGAGCAATGGCTGTAGCAACTTTGAGCTAGTTTGGATTAAGCAGTTGTTCAGAGAACTAAAATTTGGAGAAATCAGTCAAATGAAACTTTTGTGTGATAACAAAAAGGCCCTTCATATCGCATCAAATCCGGTATTTCATGAGAGGACTAAGCACATTGAGATTGACTGTCACTTTGTCAGGGAAAAGATACTCTCCGGAGATATTGTTACTAAATTTGTGAAGTTGAGTGATCGCTTGCAAATATTTTCACCAAGTCACTCAGTCGTCCTCGTATTAGACACATTTGTAACAAGCTCGGTACATATGACTTGTATGCACCAGCTTGAGGGGGAGTGTTAGAATAGGAATAGGAATATGAATAGGATTTGTATATAGTATCCTACATGGAAAAGGATTAGGGTGTGGTGTCTATAAATAGGGCTCAATGTAATAATGTAAATACACAATTCAATAATAATATTTTCTCCCCTATTTTCTCACAACGTGTAATTTGTTTTGCAGTCCACAGATAATAACCTCTAGGATACCTGCTTTTCTCTTTTGGTTAATTGAATTTTCTTACTATCAAAAATTACATTGTTATATTTGAGGCTTTGAGAAAACGGATATCTTTTTCCATCTTTTACACCAGTGTGGGCACATCATTGGTTTTGGTTATACCCAATAGCTTATTGTGGTTACCCTGAGATTCTAGTAATTAATTATCTAAAATAAGATTCACAGTTAAAAAACTTAACAGGATTGATTTCAACGCATAAAATAAAATATTTTTCAGCAATGTTACATAAAATCGTTTACAGGCACGTATCAACACGGGTGTCTGTGAATATCTGTATGTGTATCAACACGGGTGTCTGTGAATATCTGTATGGGTATCAACACGGGTGTCTGTGAATATTTGTATGGGTATCAACACGGGTGTCTGTGAATATCTGTATGGGTATCAACACAGGTGTTTTTACCAGAAGCACCCCTACTCATGTCACACCCATCATCCGTCACGAGTATATCAAGAGAAATGGAACGCTCATGTAACATAGATCTTTAGCTTAGAGATGTATGATGTAAATGTTAATTTCAGAATTTACTGAACTTGTTAATTTAATTAAAGTTTTTGTGTAGCCAATATGATCAGTTCTGTACTTCGAATATGAATTTTCCTTTCAAATTAATGAGTACTACATTGCTACAGCAGGGACAACTGAATCCAGGAATTTCATGTTAAATTGGTAAAGAGAGATAGGGAGATACAGCAATTTTGTTAAGTTCAGATGGATAGGTTTATTTGTGATAAACATATGGAGGAAAAGGAAAGAAAGAAATGAAAAAATAGAAAACTATTCGATTCTTGAGAATTGGCATGGCAACCGTCACTTCTTATCCTATTTGTATCTTTTGTTTCTTTCCTTTTCTTTTAAAATATATCTGAAACAGTGTTCTGCAGCTTTCTTCTTTTTGTTGTTTGTTACAGTGTTGGGGAAAACAGTCCCGACTTGTTTGAGACTGATAAATGAGCCATTTCTTATAGTTCGATAAATGAGCCAAACTATTGACGCAGTGGCATAAATGAGCCATTTCCGATAGTTGTATTCTGGTATTTGGTTAGGGGAAGAGGCAGAGCATGGGATGGGATAAGAAAGCTGTACCAAACAAAAGTGGTAAATGGAAAAAAAAAAAAAAAAAAAAAAGGTTTTTGGGGAGAATTTTAGTTTCCAAAGAACTGTAACTGATTTAGAAACTAATTTCTGGCACCCAGTGCTTTAGTCTAGTGGTAAGAGTGTAATCCATGATGTGCGGGTGAAGCGCGTGTCACGGGTTCGAACTTTGCTGCTAACAAAAGCCTCTTATTTAAGTGGAGAAGGGTAGAGGGCGGGACATTTTGAGAATGATTCTTTTTTTTCTTTTAGAATGAGAGGAGGGATACAATCATTATCCCCTGAGTTTCGCGCCGTGCACTGTTGGCCCTCGGAGATTCTGGGTTATAAAAAATGAAACTAATTTCTGATAGAAGGATTTACCTAAAAGCTGAACCATAAATCCGAACTAAGCTCCCTTTTCGATTTACTTTGTTGCGTAAGATATGAAAACCGAAAAATCTGTAAACCAGTTTTTTGTGAATACCCAGGTTATGCATATATGATACAACTCCTCATTAGTGAATATCCCTAATCATATTATTTCTCGACTTCTTTGCAGCTTGTCTTGCTAAAATCAATTGATGGTGTGGATGTTGAGTGGGTTAAGGAAGTCAAAGGAAATACTTATGACATGGTTGTTGAAGGTTTTCAACTGTTAAGCAGATGGACTGCACGAGTTTGGGAACAATGTGCTTGGAAATTTTCTCGCCCATGCAAGGATGCTGTTCCAACAGAGTCACATGAGATGCCTGCATCATTTTCTGATTATGAAAAGGTTTCATTTAATATTTATGTAGCTAACTGCCCTCTTATCCTCCACACCCCCCCGGCCAAAAAAAAAAAAGGACGGAAGGAAAGTGATGAAAAGAGAAGAAAGTGGAACTACTGTCGAAAAGATTTGAGGAGAGTTACTTCCTTTTTTTAAAAAATGCATCTGACATTATATCTGCGAATTTAATATTCTTAAATTAAAATGAAGGTAGTACGGTACAATTATAGTGCTGAAGAAAGGAAGGCTCTGGTTGAACTTGTGAGCTATATCAAGAGTATTGGATCAATGATGCAGAAGGTTGACACTTCAGTGACCGACGCCTTGTGGGAGACAATCCACGCAGAGGTGCAAGATTTTGTTCAAAATACTCTGGCGACAATGTTGCGGACTACCTTTCGGAAGAAGAAAGACCTTTCTAGGTGGGAACCGCTTCCTCTTTTTTTGTTTTTGTTTTTTTTGTTTTTTTTTTTGTTTTGGACAATTCTTACTATTCTCTATTCTTTCTTTCGAAAACTTATAAGTTTGTTCATCCTGGTCAAACTTTGAATCATGTTTTGACTGGCCTAGGATATAGATTTTTTTTGGTGATCAGCTTGTCTTTAATTTATTCCCGGGATGATCAAAAAAGATTTCATTAATGAGGAAAAAAAAAAAAAAAGAGGACAAATTTAGTCCCGGATAAGTAAATTAAGTGATAAAGTGCAGTATTCCATAAAACTACACTTAATCATGACGAAGGCTATTCTTGAAGGAGTAGAGACAATGAGCCCGTTTGGATTGGCTTATAAGTTGCTTATAAGCTGTTTTCAGCTTTTTTGAGTGTTTGGCTGGCCAGCTTAAAATCATTTTGTGCTTAAAATAAACTCAAAAAAATAATTGGGCCCGTTTGACTTAACTTATCTAAAGCAGCTTATAAGCTGTTTTCAGCTTATAAGCTGCTTAAAATAAGCCCATCCAAACAGGCTCAATTTAGAGTGATGAAACTCGGTAAGGAATAACATTTTAATTCTGATGTTGACCATGAAGAAGATTAAAGAAAAGTTCTTTGCCTTAACAATTTCAACAATTCTACTTTGAAGTGTTGAAATAAACACAAATAAGCAGGAAAAACATCAATTATTAGATTCAGAAGGGCAGCAAGTTAAAGTTTTCGCATAGTGTTTGGGGGTGTATTTGGGAAAATTATGGGAAAGCAAGGGAGCTACGCACGTTAGTTGAAGGGTGAAATCTACAAGAAAGTAAAAGGGAAGCCAGAGTGGCTTGAGAACTGCACAGATTTGAAGCTAGGCTAAGTCATGGAAAAAAGACGAAAAGAAGAAAAAATGAAATTGTACCTTGTAGGGTGGCTAAGATTATATTTGACAAGTGATTTTGGTTACAAATGGGTGAGATGATCATGGGGGTTTGTGGGATTAGAAATTATGTTCTCGGTCCTTTTTGGTCTCTTGTATGCTTTGTTTTTGTTGGGTATTCCAATTATGCAACTGCTTTAGCTTTTGAGGAACATTTAACTTTCTATATGTAGCCAAAGAATTGGCTCTCGAGTATCAAACCCAGCATACGTAATAGTTCTTTTAAACCAGAGTACCTTGTTGTCTTACATAACTGATTTGAATAACTTGGATTTTGGTCTAATTATGATCCTTCTAGTCTTTAATTGCTCCGCATTTTTGCGTTGTTCTCAGGATTCTTTCTGATATGAGGACACTTTCAGCAGATTGGATGGCAAATACCAGTAAGCCAGAGAGTGAAATGCAGTCATATCCGCATAGCGGTGAAGAAAGCAGAGGGACCTTCTTTTATCCCAGGCCAGTAGCACCAACATCTGCTCAGGTTTCCTTTATTTACTGATTTGGGATTTCAATGTTGTAAAGTACAATTCAAGTTGAAATTCTCATTATTGTTAAAACACATTACAAGCATAAATGGTGTATCAATATTCTTATCAACTCAAAATATTGCTCTGGGTGGAAGTGCTTCTTTAATAATTTGTGGTCTCGTATCTCATCTGAATACTGGAGACATCTGACACAAGAGACTTGAGTGGCCAAAGTGAAAGTTTACTGCTATCTCTCTTTATAAGCTTCATTGTCCTTATACATGCATTGTCATGATCTAAGTAGTGGTGGATGGGTTATATTCCGTTACTTATCTAATATCTTTGTTCTGTTAGGCACAAGATGTTTAATTCTACTGATCACGACTATAAATTGTTTTGGTTTCTTTGGTTAATTTCCATTTAGAGTTTCATATCCATGGGATGTCAAAAGTATCTTTTTGAGTATTATATTAATCAAATTTTCTCAGGTTAGAATTTAATTTTGAAATCAAACCTATAACTCTGAATCTCTCCATGTGTATTTTTCCCTCTATAAGCTATTGCCAAACTGATAGCAACTAGTAAACCAAATACTGATGAAAGTGATCATATCAAAAAGAGAAATACATCAGAAGCGTCTACCTTGGATATTGGTTATACTGTATATTACTCATATCAATGCTTGACTTCTCCCTTTCATCAGGTCCATTGCTTGCAGTTCCTCATATATGAGGTGGTTTCTGGTGGCAACATGCGGAAGCCTGGTGGTATTTTTGGAAATAGTGGTTCTGAAATACCTGTCGATGACTTGAAGCAGCTGGAGACATTCTTCTACAAGCTTGGTTTTTTCTTACATGTACTAGACTACACAGGTATCCACATATATATTTCATGATTTATAGTATTAATGTGCAAGCTAGGTGGATATAACTGTTGGTGGTACCGTACTTATTTAGTTATGGTCATTTGCATGTATAAGAGTGTATGAGTTCTTCTGTATCATCTTTCATATGGTACTGTACTTATTTAGTTATAGTCATTTGCATGTATAAGAGTGAATGACTCCTCTAATACCATTTTGAGCAGATAACAGTTTTATTTTGTAATATATCGTCCTTAGCATAATTCAATTCAATGCATTCCCTGCAGCTACCCTTGGAGCCTTGACAGATCTTGGTTTCTTATGGTTTAGAGAATTCTATCTGGAGTCTTCTCGTGTTATACAGGTAGATAAGTGCGAACTTGCTTGATAATCTTTTTCATTTGGGTAGTTAAAATTCTTATTTGCAAGAAGTTTTCGAGTTCCATTCTGGTGGTATATCTATGGATTTCAACTTCTCTAGTAAAGATCTTCCTTTCTTAATACATATCAATATCCATTTATTTCTCTCTTGTGGTTGACATCAGGATGCTTCCTGAATCTTCTTAACATCTTAAAAGTTGTGCTTTCTGTACTTTACCTACCCCAAACAAAAAAACAAAAAAACAAAATTATACAGAAAAGACTTTGCCTAGTTCTTCTTAAGCTGTCATGCCTATTTCAAGGAATTTTATCCATTTCTGTTTACAGTTCCCCATTGAATGCTCCCTTCCATGGATGCTGGTGGATCATGTGATTGAATCTCCAATTGTTGGCCTTCTGGAGAGTGCCTTGATGTCATTTGACATCTATAATGATGCTGCTCAGCAAGCATTAGTGATCCTCAAGCAACGTTTTCTATACGATGAAATCGAAGCTGAGGTAATAAAACGTTACTTTCGCATATTAATATTGTCTATCGAGGTTTGGTCATCGTTTCTCTATCTTCCTAACTTCACATATGTACATGCAATCTCTATATTCAGCAGATTTCATTCTTAATTCCATCTTATGCGCTGAAGGAACTCTATTATTTTGAATTTTGAGCATTATTCTCACCTTGGAGTATGCGCTAACGAGCATTTTGCTTAAGATATTGTAATACTTAAAATGCATTTTGTTTAAATATTGTAATATCGATAATGCTTTAGGAAATCTAGTTTAGTAGACTCAATAGAAAGCACTATCTTCCCTGGTTGAATTAAAAGGCTTTTACAACACCTTTGTTTTCCATATTTTCTCTAGGTGGACAATTGTTTTGATATATTTGTCTTGAAGTTGTGTGAGACTATTTTTACATACTACAAAAGTTGGGCAGCCAGGTACTACTTTTCTTTGCCTTTTATGTGTAATTTTTCCTGAATTAGATGGTCTATAAGAAGTTGAGGATCTCCTATTCTGCAGTGAGCTACTTGATCCATCCTTTCTCTTTGCCATAGACATTGGCGAAAAGTTTGCAGTCCAGCCAATGAGATTCGTAGCTCTTTTGAAAACGACTAGAGTAAAGGTAAGTATAAATTTAGATTCTGTATCTGGTAATGAAGTTATCTGTTTTACCGGGGTTTGTCTCCTGATTTTGTTATGTCCAGTTGTGGTGGGTTCAACTAGTATTCAAGTTACCTCATTTTCTCCGGTCCAGGGAATATTCCAAACTTGCATTTGCTTTCGTTCTTCAAAAGTTATGAAAATATCCTGACTGGTGTGCACTGAGAGGTTTGGATATGTTTTGCGTAACAGACATGGATCAATACAAGTGACTTGGCTGACATGAATTTTTTGTTAAAATTAGGGTGGAAAATTAAGGACATGGACAATATGCTGTTGATATAATAATTTGACTATTTCTTTTCAATAAAAGGGAAAAAAAGATATGATACTGTATCTAAACAGAGCAAAATATATAATATTGTATCTGTCAAAGGTTCCACAAACCTACTTGTCAAAGAAAAAAGGAAAAAAATGAAAAAGAAAAAAAAAAGTTTCCGGACTAAAATAAATCAGGTATATAAATGTGTATTATACAACGGAAAATGTGGATCATCTTCCTTTAACAAATGGATGTTCATTCTTTTTCTAGTTTTCACTTGTCTAATCTCTTGTTACTTCTTTTGGGTCAAACCTATCTTTGGCATGTTCTCCAACATAACCTCCAGAAGAGAGAGAAAAAAGAAATGACATATTGTTTCTAAGACAATTACCATAATGTATACCCTTTTTTTTGGGGTGGGGTGGGGGGGGGGGGTGAGGGATGATGTTGGAAGCGGAAGAAGACAAGGTCAGTTATATATGCCATGCCTCATGTTCAAAGAACCTGTTATATGGATACAATGACCTCTCAAAAGCATAGATGTTGCACTAGTCTACCAAAAATGAAATGTATACTCAGGATACCATTCATTTTTGTTGAGAATATAATTAAATAATAAAAGCGTGCTCTTTGACAGCTTAAGCTTTTTGATGAGATGGTCATGACACACTTCAACATTGTATTAGAGCCAGGCTCGTCCCAATCCATTGTTTCCGATGTTGGCCCCCCCCGTCTTATATTTTCCACGCTCTGGATGTCCAGTCGGGGCGTGCGGGGGTGTTGAGTTTCCACATCAGTGGGATAAGTGGTCGTTGGTCTCCTTATATGGCTTGGACAATCCTCCTCCCTTTGAGCTAGCTTCTGGGGTTGAGTTAGGCCCAAGATCCATTCTTTACATGGTATCAGAGCAGGAGGTCCTGAGATCAAATCTCAGTGCCACCCATTATCAAAAAGAATTTCCAGTGCTTGGCCCAGGGAAAAGAATCAGGTCTGCACGCGAGGGGGCATGTTGAGAATATAATTAAATAATAAAATGTGCTCTCTCTAACAACTTAAGCTTTTAGATGAGATGTTCATGACACACTTCAACAATTCTAAAGGAGATGCAGCCATTTTGACCAGTTGTTGCTTTTTTACTTAGATACCAGGTCATTGGTTACTTGTTCTCCCTTTCTACATCATGCTTACATTTATGTTCTAGTTTTGGAGTTGTATACGAGAATCTTCGTTTGCCTACATTTGTTTCGCTCCTATGGTATTCAATTTTAACTAGAATTTTTGTAACATGCAGCTTCTAGGTAGGACCATCAACTTGAGAAGTTTGATTGCTGATAGGATGAACAAAATGTTCAGAGATAATCTTGAATTCTTGTTTGATCGCTTTGAATCACAGGATTTATGTGCTATTGTGGTAAATACTCACATATATTGTGAATTAACCCAAAATCTGAACATTTCTTTCTCTTAATTGAAAATATTGACACACACTCTCTCTACATTTATCAGGAACTGGAAATGTTGCTGGACATCTTGCAACTTACTCATGAATTGCTCTCGAAAGACCTTACAATAGATTCTTTCAATCTTATGTTGAATGAGATGCAGGAGAATGTATCCCTTGTTTCTTATTCTAGTCGACTTGCTTCTCAGGTTTGTCAATGTCTCTCTCAATCCTGTGTGAAAGTATGACAGATACTCATATTTATCTCTCTGTATTATCTTCTGCTTCATCTTAACTTATCTTCGTGATTCTGGTGAATTATGGCTTTAATTACTATTTCCTAAGCCCCGCAATTCTAGTCGGTTGTGAATATATATGTAAATCACATTGTTATGAACTTCACTGATTTCCTATACGTACTTCTTATAGAGCCAATGAACAGAGTGATACGTTTGCAGTAGTTACGATTTGAAAAGTTAATTGTTGGACCCAAATTTGGTACCATGTCTTGTGAAACCTTTATGATGTTCTGGTGCAAATTAGTTACTTACCCAACTTTGTTTTCTTTAGTAAGTTCTTTCTGGTTTCCTCTCATATTTCTAATTTCTGCATCATGTTTTTTTTTTTAAAAAAAAAAAAAAAATTAATGAAAATTTTATTAAAGAATAGCACCCAGAGAGTGCAGTGAATAAGTAGTACAACCCCCAACAGGCATCCTAGTACACAAGCTACATGTGAAAAGAACTAAGGATATAACATCCTATAGAAGGATATAACATCCTATCTACTTCCTGTATCTGCAAAATCTTAAGAATTGCACCTTCTGACTTTTCCTTTTGTTATTTTTGCATTTTTTCTTTTGTAAAAAAAGAAGAAGAAAAGATATGATCATAAGAGTCTAAAGTTGCCTTCTCCTCGGGTACTGTTTCGTGATTTTGATTAGAGAAGAGGTGCTTGGGAATGGTGGGATTGATGGTTGCGCACTCTGTATGTGGGTGTGGATAGGAGTGTAGTGACAAAGTGGTACTGTGCCACACGGAAAATGGCAGTTCCTCGTTCAATTCAAGCAAGTGACGAGTACATCTACAGTAAATGATTGGGTATGTAAGGCTTTCACAGTGTAATAGAGAAAGGAGACAACAGAGAACTAGCAAATGTGGTTGACGGATTTAACAGAAAGGGCCTGAAATACGAATTATGTTTTTTTGTATAGCAGTATCACTGTCTTCTCCAATTGAATAAAACCATAGCAAAACAGGCAGGCTCTTTTGATCAAAGAAATCAAATTGAGATAATTTTTTCAAAGCTCTCCTCCTAGAGAGTCATATTTGTTGATTGATTTCTTCATCCTGGACTAGAAAGGTCTTCTTTACCTTTCTTGTTTTTGATTAGGAAAAAACAAGAAAGGGGAAGAAGACTTTTATCAGTCCTTTCTTCACCTTTCTTGTTTTAGTTGAGAAGGAAAACTTAAACAGGAAACTCAAAAGAATTCTTCTTGCGCACCAGCATAACCTTGTGTTTCCGAATCATTTTGTCTTGAGCAATGACATGTTTCTGATATGCAGCATGTCAGCCACTCTAATTTTGCAGTATGTCAGTTACTCTAGTTTTTAGGTTTATAGTTGTGTGAAATTTTGCACTCAGCTTCATAGCAGATCCTCTGTAACTTCTAGAGTATGTTGGAATTTTTCCTACAGTAATATTTATGAAATATCGAAGGCTAAGCTAAGAGTTCAAAGCTAATAGCCAACCCACGACCCCACCCCCCCCCCCCCCACCCCCCCCCCCCCCAAAAGGAAAGAAAAAGAGGAAACAACAAGGCACTAATTTACTCTAAGTAGGGAAAATAGAAATGGCAACTAGGGCACATAGACGCAGAAATATAGCCATCATTTTGGTTACTGCAAGGTCTGCGTTCTCTTCGGGAAGGAAATGCTGCAACTTGTTCATTAATCAAGTGAAAAAAGGGATTATAGACCAAGTCACCAAGATTGATGTGCTGTGCTTTAGAACAATGCTAGTTTTATCATGATTATAGTAGACCATCCTCGGTTGTCTTCATTTGTGCAGGATACTTGAACGATCCTGCATACACGGATAACTGCCTAATCTATATTCTCAAATTTCATTTGCCGATATGTGCTAATTTTCCTTTCCTGAATTTTATACATCACCCTGGACGAATTGTTTTCCTATTAACCTTTCTAATTGAGAGTCCTAATAAGAAAGTCATCAATGCCGGAATATCTCACTGATGTAATCGAGATACTTATTATGGTTTTGATTTTCTCTAGATTTGGACAGAAATGCAAAATGACTTCTTGCCAAATTTCATCCTGTGCAATACTACTCAGCGTTTTGTCCGATCATCACGAGTGCCCCCTCTTCCTGTCCAGAAGCCTTCGGTTCCTTATGCAAAGCCAAACTTCTACTGTGGTACTCCTGTAAGAAACTATCATTGGCACTTTCCGTGATTTAATTTTCTATTACAGTATTACTCTTTAAATAGTGTTTTCTGCTATTACCATATTCAGGCTTCTATGTCTTACCAAGTTTCTTCAGTTTCAACTATTCTCTGATGCTTTTTCCTGCAGTTGTTCATTGTATTCTCAGCTGTATATTATGAATGTTACTCTTTGAGCTGAAGAAATAATATCTCAATCTTACTAATGCAATTTGAGAAAAAGAGCTTAAAAGTGATCAAATGTGGTTGCAAGTAGAACACATAGAGGAAAAATAAGAGGTCAACCGTGATAGTTTAGCCACATCCTAGGTAGGTGTTTTCTGCTATTACCATATTCAGGCTTCTATATGTCTTACTAAGGTGCCGTTTGGCCATAAAAATTGTTCACTTTTTTCCGGAATTTTTTTCACTTTTTTCACTTTTGGGCGTTTGGCCATAAATATTCCGAATACAACTTGAAGTTGTATTCCGGAATACCAAAAACTCAATAAACTTGTTTTTCAAAATTTTTTGACTTTTTTCACTTTTTTACAGCTACATTTCACCAAAAACTACAATTTCAAAAACTATGGCCAAACACAACTCCAACTGCAACTCCAACTCCAACTTCAAAAATTCCAAAAAAAGTGAATTTGTTTTTGGTATCTATGGCCAAACGCCTACTAAGTTTCATCACTTGCAACTATTCTCTTATTCTTTTCCTGCAGTTGTTCATTGTATTCTCGGCCGTATATTATGAATGTTACTCTTGAGCTGAAGAAATGATATCTCAATCTTATTAATGCAATTTGAGAAAATGAGCTTAAAATGATCAAATGTGGTTGCAAGTAGAACACATAGAGAAAAATAAGAGGTCAACCGTGATAGTTTAACCACATCCTAGTTAGACCTCCACGTGCCTCGGTAATAGGTGTGACATTGTGATAAGTGAATGTGCTAAAAGGAGATGAGTTATATCTAAAATTACATAGTATGAAGTTTCTCGAAACCTATAATCTCTCTGAATCACTTGAACTAACTAGAGACAGAATACAATAGCAGCAAATGATCTATATAAAACATACCAACTAGTTGTACTAAGGTTTAGCTTTTGCAATTACACTTACATTTAGTTCTGTATTTTATTTTTTATTTTTTTTGAGATTGTATTTGTAAGGAATCTTTTTAGTCTAGTTCGAGACTTGTATGCCAGTGTAGCGATAAATATGAAATTTGAAGTACCTCGAGTTTCGGAGAGCCTGTAATCTGCTGCCACTCTCTCTGGTTTTTTGGTAAGGTAAATAAATTTCATTAATTCTTGCTCCACACTCGCCTGTAGGGAAGTATTATACCAAAAATTAGAAAACCTACACACACAAAAAAAAAAAAAAAAAGGTTTTCTAGGGAAAGACAACCAATCTTCTACACAACAAGGAATATCATGGGTGCACCAAAAATAGATAAGGGATAAGAGGCTACTCTTCAAATTCACAAATTTCATCTCTACCCGTTCAAAAGCTCTCCAAATACCCACATAAGTGCTAGTGAAGAAATTCTCCAAGCCCTGCGCTTTTTCCTCCTTCTACCATGACTCCAGTTGAACATCAACTCCTTTACCGTGCTTGACATCACCCATGACATGCCAAGCCAATTAAGTATTTCCCACCATAAAGTCAAGGCAAAACGTCAACATAGAAGGAGATGATTGATATTTTCACCCGCTTCTTTGCAATAAAATATGAACTAACACAAACGACTTACTGCTTCCTAAATCCTAATATTCTTGGCCGTCAAAATCTCCCCTCTAGCTGCAACCCAAGAGAACCCTCGAAATCCAAATTGAGCCATGTGGAAAGGTAAACTCCTCCCTGATCAAAGCTTTTCATAGAAAGACTTGACAGAAAAAGCTCTGTAATTCCCCAAACCCCAACTCCAAACATCAAGGCTATCTAAAGATGTGCATTGTTTGTGAAGTAAATCTAATAGTCTTTGGAAATCTATTACCTACCACTCATGGAAATTCTCCTGAACCTCAGGTCCCAGAACACCTCACCACCTTTTATCCTCCGGATTTGTTGAACTGTCAGCTCCTTTGGCATGATACTCAGTACATGTTGGGAAATCATCTTTCAAAGTGTTGTCCCTATGCCACTTGTGCCCCCAAAAGTTAACTCTCCTCCCGTCTCTTATTTTCTTAAAAGTTTGTGACCATCCGTATGTTATTGTTTCAATGACATTGTATCTTCTATGAATATTGATTTATGAAAAGATCTTGTGGTATTGTCTGCTTCGTTACCCTCAACTTTTTTCCTCTTTAAGTTTATTCTCATATGGGCTATGCAAATAACTTTTTGGTCATATTTGTATTTAATTTGGAGATAATTATATTTTCAGTGTATCTTGAATAGACTAGATAAAATTACTTTCCATGATATATGGATTATTTTATAGGATAATTAATCCTTTGTTTATTGTTCTTGCTGTAGGATCTGAATTCTGCTTACCAGAACTTTGCTCGATTGTACTGTGGGTTTTTTGGCGTGCCTCACATGTTTTCCCTAGTCAAGCTCTTGGGATCTAGGTCACTTCCTTGGCTTATCCGAGCCCTTTTGGATAATATATCGAACAAGGTAAACAGATTTTTGACAATTACTAGTGTCTCTGCCGAAGCTGTCCTGCAATATTATTTCAGTACCATAATCACTATCGTGATTTTTTCTTTATTTGATAATCATCCTGCTGACTTTGGGATCATATAAATGACAATGTATTTAGAATTCATCTGTCTGCAATTTGTGGCAGATCACCATTACACTCTGTTTCAAATTCTAATGCATTTCAAATTCTCGTCCAGATAACTACCGTTGAACCAATGATTACTGGACTGCAAGAAGCTTTGCCAAAGTCTATAGGGTTACTTCCATTTGATGGTGGTATATCAGGTTAGTTTGTCACCTTGTGTAGCAAAGTGTGACCTCCAAAGGAATCTTTTGTTTAATCAAGTAATATGTTTTATTAACAACGGGCCAAAAGCACAGGTATACAAGAAGTATACCAAAAAGCAAAAGACATTATAAAGTGATATGGTTTTTGACGAACAACACCCGATCTTCTCTACCTACGGGATCCTCGTTGGTGCCCCAAAAGGAAATAAGGCATAAGACGCTATTCCTCAAGTGTACAAAATCCTTCTCTACTTCATCAAAACTCTCCTATTTCTCTCTATTCATATGGTCCACACAAGTGCTAGTGGAGCAACGTCCCACGCCTTACATTTCTTCAGTCAAGGTGCCATCTCTCTGTGTGAGACTATTTGCGTACTATCCTGGAGTTTTGGGTTAACCCGTAATCACTGTCCTTCGAACTCGATTATCGGATGAATGAATCGAATAATGGGGGAAGTATAAAATAACTTAATAGAAATGCTGTCTTGTGGAGAATCATGTTGTGTGGAATTTTCTACCTTTTTTGTATGCATAAGATATGCGAGACAATTCCAATCACATTAATTAATAATTAAATTTACCCAAAAAAATAATAATATCATATTGTGATCTCTGCTTTCCCCCTTGTTAAGTGGTTATTGTTGTTCAAGATCTAAAGGTTATGTGACTGTTTTTCGGATGCTTAGGCTGTTTGAGGCTTGCCAAGGAGCATCTTAGCTGCTGGCATTCAAAATCTGAACTCAAAGCTGAAGTCCTTTGTGGAATCAAGGAGATTGGTAGCGTATTGTACTGGATGGGGCTTCTTGATATTGTACTGGTAAGTTTCTTGAGCTTCTAACTCTAAACATTACAGGGAGAAATGACAGATTACAATATTGATTGATGGAAGCACCGACTGCACGTATTGGTCTGACACTCTTCAAACAAAATTCAGTCTGGCATGTGAAATGATTATAGCCGTCAAAATGGGCTTGGCTCATGAGGTTGGGCTAGGAATTTCAGCCCATTTTACACCTGAGGCTAGCCTCCAGCCTCATGAGCCTGGCCCTTGAGGCCAAAAATAAATAAAATAATTAGTTAATTTTAACACAAAAAATATGAAAATTAAAGAAGATTAAGGAAAACTTAAAAAAAAAAAAAAAATCACGACTAAGCGCAACAAGTTTAGAGGTTCTTCTGAAATCAGATTCTCTATTTTAAAACTTTAAATTATTAGCTAGCCATGCACTCCGGAAAAGGTTCAAGGACCATTAATGAAACTCAGCAAATCTGTCCAACGCGCAGTCATTTAAGTGCCTCTGGAAGTTAAAATTCCTATCCTCATTCATTCTAACAGAAGCCAAATTGGACTTGGCAAACAAACTAAGGGTGTGTTTGGTATGGCGGAAAATGTTTTCCTATAAAATAAGTGATTATCTTACTTATTTTCAGGTGTTTGGTAAGTGTTTGGTGAGTTAGCAGAAAATTTATCCCAAGAGCATTTATATATATCATCTAGGCAAACACTAGGGAAGAGGTGGCGAGGAAGTGGTAGGCTGGGGTGGGAATTGGGTGTGATGGGGTGTTAGGGGTGGGGAGGAGACAGTAGGTAGAATGTCACTTATGGAACTTGTTTTCCTTACTCTCACTAGGGAGGTCATTTTCCTGATTTTTAAGGAACTTGTTTTCTTAAAGAAAATGTGTTCCAAAACATTTTGACCTACCAAACAACGGAAAATTGGAATCATCTTCCAGAAAATGTTTTCCTCCATACCAAACACCTGTGAGTGTATAAAGATCTGGAAATTGCTCTTTCAAAAGGAGCATGCCCTCTCAAATTATTATTCCAAAAAACTATTTTCCTTCCATCTCCTACTTTGAACGCAATGTTGCTCAAAAACTTTTGCCATAACCCTCTATTGTTTCCCCTATACACCCACCCCATCTGTGATAGTCATTGTCTTAGTAGTATAAAAACCCTCTGATCTAAATTTCTCGCTAATGACTTCTTTCCACAAAGTTTGCTCCTCCGAAGTGAATCTCCATATTACTCTATTGTTTCTGATCCTGCTGCTCACCTGGATAAGAGTTTATTGCTTGCATAAAGTATAGAGTTGTCGCAGAGTTTGTGCTTGCAATCTCCTGAAGGCAAAAGTTTCTCTAATATCTGATCTCGGCCTATGTGTCCTAAAGGAGGTTTCCTGCAAAAGGAAATGGATGACGCAAATGAATGCCTAAATATCTGTTTCCTGTTATTACCCTTTTTAATTTTTTTTTTTGACATCGTGTCTTTATTTATTTCCTTCTGAGTAATTAAGTAAATTGATCTTGGACCATTGAATTACAATGATCTTAAGGTTCTTTTCAGTTATTACCTTATTTTGCATAAACATTGATTGTATTTACTATTATGATAGTGACGTAATATTCAACAAAGATGAATCTTTAGTATCTAGTGTATTATGCATGTAACAGAGAGAAGTGGATACCCGCCATTTTATGCAAACTGCTCCTTGGTTGGGCTTGATTCCTGGTGCTGACGGGCAAATATTGCACTCTCAAGAAGGGGGAGATAGCCCTATGGTCACTCTGTTTAAATCTGCAACTACTGCAACCATGTCCAATCCTAACTGCACAAATCCAACATCATTTCACACTATATCAAGACAAGCAGAAGCTGCTGGTATGTACCCGTTCAATATCCAGCCTTTTAATGAGCTCGTCAATATACTGATTTCAGACATGTTAAACAACTTGTTATGGCATCTGAAGTCTGATATCATAGAAAGTGATGCTTACAGTGTCCCTTGAAGAAGAGGAATTTAATTTAATGCACAGGAAAGCCCTAGTACATAGATGTTTGAGAATCAACAAACAACGATGCCTCAGTCTCTAACAAGTTGGGATCGTCTATATATATGAATACCCACTGACCATGTTTCTCTATTTTAATATTATGTCCGAGAATATTTGCGACTTTTTGAAAGGCTTATTAGACAATTGGGAGACAATGGAAACTTGCTTATTAGATAATTGAACCAGGAAAGATACTCCAAAATTGCCATACCCCGTCTTTATCAGTATTTTGGTATCATTTTCATTGCCATGTTTCACTAGTCATGAAGCCATTAGCTTTTAAGATGAAAGCAGAAAACTGGATTGATTCTCGCGGCTAATAAGCGTCTCTAGGTAAAATATTAAACAGATATACTCCCCTTGTATTGTAGCTTTTGTCACTTTCAATTTTCTACTGAATTTAATGAGTGGAAGTTTATGATGCACTCAAGTTTCACAAGGAGCGGAGGATTAAAAGTGTTTTACAGTACAATTGTTTGACTTGTTAGTTTTGAGCTATAAAGTTCAATATAGAAAAGGGACCAGCGATCTGGCAGATGATGCTTTGTCAAATAAAATTGAAGGACAGTGCTAAAGCACTGCCATCACTGCTCTACAACCTTATTAGGTGAATGAGGTCATCGACAATCATGACAGAGATAAGGAAGGGGACATAATACTCTTTAAATGCTATCGTAGTACCATGATAAGATATGGATAGGGAGTAAGGGTGGACTAAGGATGCGGCAAAGAGTTAATGTAATCCACTCTTCATCTCTTGGGGTTCATCCAAGCAATATAACAGAGGTTTAGGATAGTTTTCTTTGTATCACCAGGATAGGATGAAAAACATAGTGAGGGAATAGTATGGCATATCAGCAACGCAAGACAGAGAATGTGCCATATCCCAACTTTGTCCAGCCTTTATGTGTCACTAACGGGATTTGGCAACATGTAACTATGGATTTCCTAGAATATTGCAGATGGAAATGATATTGTCATGGAGACCATTGACTGGGTTGGCTGTTGAAGTGTGTGACCATCTCATTGTACCATATATGCACAATATGCTCAACACTGCCCTTTAAGCTGGTGCACACAAGTCGTATGTCTCAAGCTTACTATAAAGGCAACCAATTCGGGGACTAATAAGGTATTTGGTGAAAATATCTGTAAATTGATCATTTGACTTCATGTCTTGTGACAATATCTCGTGAGAATATTTTCTCTGATGAAGTCGATCTCTGCGCGTTTGTTGTCATGAGAGACCGAATTTGATGCAATATGCAAGCAGCTTGATCATCCCACACCACTTCCATCTGACTGATTTCTGTAAACTTCAATTCATTGATCAATTAGATCCAAACTAGTTCGTAAGCTGCCACAACCATTGTTTGATATTATGCCTCTGCACTAATTGAGCAACCACATTTTGTTTCTTTCTCTTCCTACATATCAAATTACCTCCAACCAAAACACAATATCCAATTGTATAACGTCTATCTGAGGGTGATACGACCCAATCTACATCTGTGTATCCAACAGTCTGCTTAATCCATTCCTTGGAGCTCTATAATATATCGAAGAATACAGACAAGTGCATTCCAATGTCTATCAGATGAAGAGTCCATAAATTGACCTACAACACTCACCGAAAATGCTATGTCAGGTCGAGTCACTATGAGGTAGTTCCGAGTTATCAATAGCCTACAGATTGCAGGATCATTAAGGCACTTGCCTAACCTGATAGAACTTAGTATTTGGTTCCTTAGGAGTGTGTTTGGTTTTACCATCTGTCATTTTTGCTTCTGTGAGAATGTCTAGGTCTCACTCACGTTGTGAGATGATGATACCTGATTTTGGACTGAGCAATCTCAATTCCAGGAAACTTAATCTACCCAGATCCTTAGTTTGGAAATGCTAAAAAACATGCATCAATTTTGAGATACCATCTTAATCATTATCAGTGATGAGTATATCAACATAAACCACCAAGTAAATGCACAGGTTTGGAGCAGAATGTCTAGAGAACATTAAGTGATTTGGGGGAGTGTTGTTTGTGTTTATTGACTAGCATGATTCGAGCAGCCTTTATTTTCTAGCATAATTATAGGAGAACAGATATTTTCTTTATTGTAATTGATTTTTTTTTTCTTAATTAGTTATAGGATTCATTGTATAAATACCGCTCCTCGTGGGATGTAAAAATATAGAAATTTAAAGAAGCCTTCTCTTCTTTCTCAAATTCTTCAGGTTTAGTCTTGTATCATTTAACTTTAAGCATTTCCATTTCCTATTTGGTTTCAGATTTGTTGTACAAGGCCAATATTAACACTGGAAGTGTGTTGGAATATGCCCTTGCTTTTACGAGTGCTGCATTAGATAAATACTGCAGTAAATGGAGTGCAGCCCCAAAGACGGGATTTATTGATATTACTACTTCAAAGGACTTCTACCGGATTTTCAGCGGACTCCAAATAGTACGATAAAATAGTTCATTTGCTTCAGTTATTTTATAAAAGTTCATTGCACTTTTAACTGCCATTTCATTGGTTTTGAACACTAACGATGTCTTCAATATAGCAAATTTGTTGTGCATATGTCATGTTGGTCTCTAGTCACAAATTTACCTGATTAATTCATCAGCAAGAAATATCAGCTGGACTGTCATGGTATATGTGGAATCCCTGCAACTTAGTACCTGTACCTTTTTCTGATTGGAAAAATAATACCTCTGTCCCTTTTGTTTTACCTTTTCCTATTTCCGTCTATTAGAGAGTTAAGGGGCTGTTTGGTATGAAGGATGCCTGCATAAAATATTGTATTAAAAACTTCAGCATTGTTTATCCCATGTTTTGTTGCTTTTTTCCTTGTCATCATAAGTAATACCTGCATGAGTTATGTTGGAATCTATGTATTATTTTATGCGGAATAGAAGGTGGAATAAGAATACAGGGATGTCAAATTGATCAAGCCAACCCTCATAATAGTAAGAATTTTTTTGTTGTCTTTAAGAAGTAATTTTAAGTTGTACGCTGTATACTAATATGTAATATATTAAACCAAACATTCAACTAGAAATAATCTCTGCATTACTTGTCTCCGAACCAAACGACCCCTAAGTGTTTAGTGTTAAGAGTAGTGTTAGAAGAAATGTGTTCTTATGTTTTGTAACCTTGTTTAGTTATCTGATGGTAGTAGTCAAAGATAGTGGAATTATCTTTGGTAATCTGATTTTCTTGTCAATGATAGGAATACCTGGAGGAATCTGTTCAGCTACAATCCAACACTTACGAAATGTTGGGCGATTCAGTTGCCTGGGGTGGATGTACAATAATCTACCTGCTCGGCCAACAATTGCATTTTGAATTGTTTGATTTTTCCCATCAACTCCTCAATGTTGCTGAGGTGGAGTCTGTAGCAGTATCGCCAACCCAGAAGAATCCTAATTTCCTCCAGGTATGATTTTCAAATTAACCAAATAATAATGTTTTGAGCTATTTTGGACATGTGGAACTGCATCTGTAAGAATTAAAACTACTACACGTTCTCCTCTTCATGATGGCATATTTAACCAAAGCGAAGTTATAAAGTCAAATGTGTGGAAATAACATAAACAACCCCCACGAAATGGCGATACAGGTCATGAGCGTCTAAACGAGTAAATATAATTGTTCTCAAAATACAATATTGTTCGAGAAAAGGAAACATTAGCAAAGCAATAAAGGGAAGGAAACGCCAAGGCGCTGTGTAGCAACAACTCATCATGATAGTCTCCAAACAGCTCCTAAGGCTGGCCGCGTACTCCACTAGTACAGGATCAGTACCTGCACAAAACATGCAGCTCATGTAGCATGAGCACAATAAATCACGTGTACGAAATAAGTATCATTGGCCGTCCCCAACAAAGTAGTGGCGAGGGTTGGTTCGAAATACTTACTTAATAACTTGTACAGAGTATCATGTGATCTTAACAGATAAACAACATAATCATCATGTAATAAAATGCACAGATACAGCATAATCTGTATGCTGAAGTGTAGCATATATATAATATGCATACATCATGAGTCAGAATCAAATGCACATGATAAAAACCCCACTCTTACCCATAATTGGTGCTCCCAACACATCTGCGCACACTGCTTGGGGTGCCCAGGAAAGTACAATGGCTGTAGAGAGACAGATCCATATCCACTCGCCACACGGGCAACTCACGTGTCATAATCCGCACGGAAAACTCATGTGTCTCAACCACATCTATGTGTGAAATTCAATATGCAAAATCTACATGTGCATAGCTCATAATGTTACCCCAGCATGGTTAAGATGCCCTATCACATTATATCTAGCATGAAAAGATGCTCAAGTAGTCATGCAGCAACTAAAACATTGAAAATAGGCATGGTATATCATCATACCCAACATGTATCCCTGATATCTGCATATGTGCTCTTCACCTCGCTTATACGCTACCTCCATATACGTAGTATATCGCATACTAGTCAATTTGAGAAAAAAATTCTCATTGAGGTCAAAACCTTAAACTCACCTCAGGCTGAAACGACCCTAGCCCTCTTGAACCGCCTTTCTTAGCCTCGAATCGATCACACGAGCTCGATCATTCAAAAGAATATTCTATATGGTTAAATGAGTCTAGTAATATCCATATTATAATATTTGACCAAATCAAAGTCAAAGTCAACTAAAAAGTCAAACCAGAGCCCCTGGGTCAAAATTCAAAATTGATTATGTTTCCAAGTTACCCTATAACTTCACGAGTTCAAATCTATAATTAGATTTCAATTCCAAGTTCAATTTGATCCCCAAAGCCCCCTCCGGTCCGAGAACAATCTGGAGTCATAAGTATAACCCCAGCCTGAACCGTACTGTTGAAGAATCTCATAATACAAACCAAAATCTCGCAGGAGCATAGCATGAAGCCCTCTGGGACTTGATATGGGTTTGACTAGCAAGAAGTTCTTTTGTTTTGTCCTTGTTCTATAGGCTTGATTCACTATTCACCATTGATATTTCCTAAACGACTTGAGATCAACCCCCCACCCCTCCCCCATCCCCACTCAAAAAAAGAAAGCAGGGAAGTATGATTAGTTTTGCTTGCAAGTGTTGGACCATTGATAGCCATTTCACATCCTCTTCAATTCTCTTTTATCACTCACTCAATTTGATAAGTCGAATATAATATATTTTACATCTATAATTACTTTCTATCTGAAGGGAATTGAAGGTTTGCTGGAAGCTATGAAGAAAGCAAGGAGGCTAAACAATCACGTGTTTTCAATGTTGAAAGCGCGCTGCCCATTGGAAGATAAACAAGCTTGTGCCATCAAACAAAGTGGTGCACCGTTGCATCGGATAAAATTTGAGAACACTGTGTCCGCTTTTGAAACATTGCCACAGAAAGGTGCCTGAGATCTTGCTTCTATTTTCATTGCAGGAGGTAGCATGTACGACCCATGTTATGTGTATGTAATATATGTTTATTGATGTACTTATTGCTCTGACAATGAAGATACCACTTGTTCAGTGATGGTGTAGATATCTACATTGTAAAATTAACTAAAACGAGTACATCAAAATAGATGCTGAGCTAGCAGAACGGTAGATACTGCCAATTCAAACAAGGACTGAACTTCATCTAATGATCCAAATAACAGATAATGGAGAAAGAGCAGAGTATGCTAATGACGGCCAGATTCGTTAATCTGGCCCTTGCTTCTCTTTCAGCGGTTACTGTCACTGATGCTTTCCACGGCTCGATGGATAATTTGATAAGCCAATAAAAAAAATCGTATTTCAATGTCGAGAAAATAGCACAAAAATACCAGTGAATTTTGCAAGAGCTTGGATGCATGAATGATGTTTGGTTTGAATTCATGGGGAAAGAGAACCCCTTCTTGACCTTCATCATTTTCTACGAGTTGTTGACCAAATATATATATATTTTTTTTTACTTCATTTGTTCTTCGCAACGTAATCTGTCATTGTGAGAGTGCACTGTTTTACCGACCATAATATATCACGCTTTCTTTCTTTTTCTCAGACAGTTTAATTATTGAGGGTAAAACAGCTTTTTAGTTGAGAAGACGAGCTGGCTAAAGCTGGACTGTACAAACAAGTAACAACAAATGCTTTATGATACCTTTTCCATGATTTAAGGAAGCATTTCATTTATAGGTACAAGCCTTAACTTGTTTTTGTAGTTTTCTAACGTCTAGTCAAGAATCAACTATGCTAGACTTGGATCGATATTGTTTTATAACAAATTTTATATATTTTCTGACAAAAAAAATTCCAACTGGAAATTTTTTCTATGTATAATTCTAATGACCAGAACGTTTTGAACAGGAATTCATCCAGTTAAATTTCTTTGCTGAAAATGTAACTACCAAACCTTGTGGATAAAAAGGTATCGTTATGTAGTCAAAACCAGTCTCCAAGGGGACATGGGTCAGTTATAATTATTTCCATTCCTAGTGGATGTCCACTTCTGTAGTAATAAATTTTCACTCAAGAATTACTGTAAGTGGAGGCCAAAAAAGCTGTAAAGAAAAGACCTACCACGAGTCTTCACCTGTATTGTTAGCACTAAACTATATTATCTTCGGTTGAAAATAAGTGTCGTTTTATTCAAACTAATTTGGCTCAGAATAAGTGTCAGATTAGGAAACAAGGAAGATAGCACTCTCTTCGTCTTAATTTATGTGATACTTTTCGCTTATAGAAATTCAAACTGCATGAACTTTGACGAATATTTTAAGATGTATTTTTTCTTCAAATTGCTATGAGAAAAGTTGCAACTTATAAACCTTTTCATGTAGTTTTCAAATATAGAAATTTTAATATTAAAATATTGAGTTAATCTAGTCTAATTTAGCTTCAAAGTTTAGTCAAATTAACTCTCGAAAAGTGAAAATTATCACATAAATTGGGATGGAGGGGTAGTAAATATGTAGCTTGGTCTAGGGCTACAGCCTGTCCCACTGACCTAACAATCTTTGATAAATGTCCCACTGATATAAGTGCCATGATAATTTCAGGGACAAAGTCCCCATGGTAGTTATTGCATTATGTATCCAACAATGTTGAGGAAGCGTTTGAAGTAATTAATACTATTGGTCTACTTCTGATGATACATTGAAGTTCACGTAATAATATGTCTAGAATTAAAATATGCGCTTTTGACATTACCTTTTAGAGGGCACTGACTGATAAAGCTTTTCAGAACATCCTCATTTTTTATTTCCTTTATGGAATTTGTGTAATTGTGTTAGTTTACATGTCTCTTCTAGATTGACAAAGTAATCATTTGTTTCGAAAAAGACATTATGGTTTCTCATGGGTCTTCCATTTTCAACTTCAATATTCTTCTTGAGGCTGCATGATGTTTGAATGTTCCGTTCCAACTTGTCCAAGAATGAGGTTCCTTTTTAGGGTTTATTCAGAAAGGTTTTATTTGGTAGTGTACTAAGGGCACATAGAAAAACCTATAAATAGGGGGGGGGGTAATATCGCCCCCCCCCCCCCCCCCACCCACCCACCCTCTTTCCTTTTGTCACGACCCAAATCATGGATCGTGCGGGCACCCACACTAACCCTCCCCGGTGGCGAACCCTTCGTATAACTACCTTAATTTGATACAACATGAATAAATACTTTATTATAAGAAATTTCCAAAATCGGTCTAGACTCATACAAGAGCTTCTAAGAAGTTTACAATTTGAATAGATAACGTAATTAAACCGGATACGACTTCGTTTAAGGATAGAGAACAAATGTAAATCTAAGGAGAGACTCGGGGTCAAATAGCTCACCCAAACGTCTTCGACGAATGCCTCGAAACCAAGTCGCGAGACTCCGAACATCAATGAATAACTCTACACCTGCATGAGTGTAGCAAGAAGAGTATGAGCACAACACAAGGCTCAGGTATCATAGGCCGACAATGGTTAGTTCACGCATATAAACAAGAAGTAACTAACAAGTAAGCAGATAAGTAATCAAACACAACACATCTAGCACATGAGAAAGTCTTGCATTAACGATAGTCACAAAGTGGATCTCAATATCTCGCATTATAAGCCTAGGGAGAATTCTATAAACCTCGATTCCATCCGGCCTTTAAAATAAATACTCACAAACAACAACTCAAGAATTCACAAATCAAGAATCAATCGAGAATGTGCCATGCAATGACATGAATGACCATTCAAACGGAGTGCTATGCAATGCAATGTCGTGCTATGTAAATGTTATGCAAATGCATCACCTCACACTCCACTCCCGTACACACATGCTATGGCAATGCCTCAGTCAGTGACCCATGGGGACCCGCGAAGTCCATGTACCACTCGTGTTTCCTCCGGCGAAACCCTCGAGGCTATCAATCACTCTCAATCTCCTAAAACCCTGAGTCCCTCCGTCACCTCAATCTCCGTGGTAAAACCCCGCAGCCCTTCCGTCACTCTCAATCTCCGGCAAAAACCTCGAGTCTCTCAATCACTCTCCTCACCATTATAACAACATAAGAGTAATATGAAAGCATGTCACGCATGATATCACCAACTATATCACCAATATGCAATAAACAAGTACAAGTCATATTATTGCCCACTACCTCAATCATCAATATTACCCTTCCCTTTCATAAGGTGAGGGAGCTAGTATGTGATAAAGATACAACTAGGTGATAATTACATCACATAGCACATAGAATATGGATGCATGCCTCGATGGAATCAACCTCAATAATCACCGCAATCATAGGTTCCATAGATTCATACTAGGAATTGCACCAATATTCAATTCTCGGTAATAACCTTCCTCTTCCATATGACCAAGGATAACAAGAGAGAGAGAATTATATCAAATACATGAAATCACAATACAATGACGGCTACATAACAATATCGTAATAATGGCGACGAGCCCACATATGTATCACAATAATGGCGACAAGCCCACATAACAAAGTGCAATACCAACCTAGATGGAATTTACCTCCACACCATGCCCGAAGGCCTATCATGCTTTCCCCGTCAATCACTACTATTTACATACGTTTCGCTAACCGAGTCTAGACATAAAGTAAACCGTAACCTACCTCAATGCCGAACAGTGTCACGAACTTTCACGCCAAAGCTTTTTCCTTCCGAAGTGCTTCCGATCGGACAAGGTCTTTAGTGCTTATTCGTCACACAATATGTGTACGCTACCCAATAATACTTCAACCTATATTAAGACGCCAACAACTATGGTTAAGCTACGAGGAGATTCAAACGTATTCTAACGTTAGTAACTCCTTTCTAGATGTTTAGGCGATGTTTTCTCTTGTATCTAAACCAACCACATACTACCGATACAACATCAATAATTGTAGGTTCAATACCAATCCGACAGCCCACACAATATTCTAAACAGCCCACATTCATAACATGCAATAACGATTCACATACGGCTTCGACATTCTCAAGTTACTTTTATTAGTTTGTAGCCTTAACGTTTTACGTAGTCAACTTATAACAGCCATCCAACATACAATATGATGTATACTCTTAACTTATAATTATTCTTTCCAACTTAATGAAAACACAAGTCCAAAACAGTCCCTAACCAACAACACATCCAAAACGTATCCCTAACAACAACATAACAATGTTCGGAATTCTTGCAAACGTTTACGAACATACTAAGCCAACCACATGCGATTTTTTATACATCATTTCATGTCTTCTTTTCATATAATTTCAGTAAGTTATGACCAGCTATCCACACGACAAGTACAACATCAATTCATACGCAACTACGCTATATCGTCATTTCTATAATCCTTATAACAACTCACAAATGACTTTAGTTTCAACTCCAATCATTAAACACCTTCATTTCCATCATAAATTTCATGATAATAACAATCAAAATATCAAGTAAAAATAGTTCACTAACTTCCTCACAAAATGTCCACATGGTTTCAACATGCTTCAACATCACTCCATAAAATCATAGATTCACTTTATTTTCATACTAACACAACTTCACCTTTAACCTCCCAATTTTTCAATTCTTTTACCTTGAGATCTATGATAGTAACAACCATAAGTACCAAAGAAAAATCAATCCATCAATACCACCAAAAAGCAGTCCCCACGGCCACAACATTCCAACACCAATGTTCATGATTTTATGCATGCGTTTCATATTCATCAAGTTACAATCATACTTCAAAATCAACACCTATAACCTCATGGTTATTATCATGTTCCAACATCAACACACCTTATTTCATGCATACAACTTATATTCACACATCTACATCACCCTTAATACATGAAAAGAAAGTTAGAACTTACCTTGACAACTTGACTTCTCAACTTGGCTAGAGTTTGTGAAATGAACCAATACTTGTTCTTGTTGCTCAATAACTATCTTCACATTTATAGGGATCTTCTAAAGGGTTGAAACACCTTGAAAAATAATTTTTGGATCAAGACTCAAAGAGCTCAAAATCGCCCAATGTGGCCGAGAGCTTTCTCTCTCTAGACTTAGGTTTTCTTTCTTTGTGTTGTGTAGTTGAAATGAATCATGGATGGCTGATGTCTTAGTCATTATTTGGTTCAACTTTGATGCCTACAAGTTGGTCACATGCTCCACTTATGGCATGATTCATTCCATTAACTTTACACTTAAAATTTTCTAATTTTTTTCTCTTCAACTTTCGGCTAAGTGTGTTGGTCGTATTTTTCATCTTTGTTTCCTTTCTTCTTTCTTTTTCAATTGTTTACAAGACAATATCATGTGGTGAATGATTCACACACTACCCTTTGTCCCTTGTAATCATTCCAAGATGAATGATCCATATTTAATGTGAAATGATCCCTCCACCATGTTATGTCTTCCTAAAATAATGTATCTTTTATAAAGTAATGCATCTTCAATATTCAATTGCATGACTAACCTTTTCCTCCTCCAAATTTCTATAGCTTCCTTGGCGAATATACATGTATATTTCTTCCAATTTATTTGTCCTGATATAATGAAAGTGTAGTGGATGAGTCACATTTAAATGTATATTTGTATGTCTCCCATAATAGTCTTATTTAAGATGACTTTGAGTCATCTTTTGGACATGGCATGTTAATGTTCATATTGGCTCATTGTTGCCACTAATTTTAACTTAACACCACAATTAAGTAGTTCCTAATTTCCAACAACATTCTTGTACTAAGAAAAATTTATAACCGATTAGTTCTAGTTTAGAAATTAAAATCCGAAGTTTCTATCTCACGTTGATTCTTTCGCGAATAACTCGACGTATAAAAATACGGGGTCTAACATTCTCCCTCCTTTAGAACATTCGTCCTCGAATGTCAAATGAGTGACTAAAACTCGTCAATTAAATAACCGAATCACCCGTTATCGGCAGACTATAGACAAAGAAGATTAGACCACGAAAAGGGTGTTTTAGGAATATTAGGCCTAAAAGTGCTAAACGACCAAATGGGTCGTTACACCTTTTGAGGTTAGTTTTTTCCTCATATCAAAACATTGTAACTATTTGAAATATTAGAAATTCTCTTCAAGCATTTTGGTCCGAATTTATGGTGTTCATCCATAACCGAGCCAATCTTACATATTGTTTGGCACTTTCAATCTGTCTCATTATCATTATTTAGCACATACCATCCGCGTATTTACTATACATTCACATATATATAAATATAATCATATACATATTCATTTAGATTCCATATTTATCAAAAGATTAAGTTCATCCACATATCCTATTCACCACTTACAAATTTAATTGTTACTCGTAATCCGGAGTAAACAATGATCTCATGACTTACCTTGGATTCGCAATTAACCAAGCTTTACAATAACTCAAAACTACACCCCCGAGTCTCTGACTCCACTCAAACTACGCCTAAATTGGGTTTAAAATTATCAACTATATATCCTTGGATGAACACCCCCCAAATTATAGGTCAAGACAATGTAAAAGTCAAAAGTTGACCAAAAAGGTCAACTTTAGTGAAAAAGACGATGTTTCAGATCAAGACCATCAACGGATTCTCCTCGAAGAGAGAATTCCAAAACACTACAAAATTGAATTTTGATATCATTTTTCTTTTCAAATCGAATATTTGAGTTGAAAACTCCAAGGACTTTGAATCTTTAAATTCATGTTTTAGCGTTTAATTCATGAATATAAGCCGTTAAAACCTCTAATATAATTATCCTAAGTCTCTCATAGCAATTTAGTAGTAGGACGTTTACCTCTTTCGTCACTTTAAATCCAAAACCCAACTAGTGGCCGTTCTAGAGAAATTTCTTAGGTTAATCTATCGGAATTCGGTGTTTTAATATTCTAATCCATATTAAGGAGCCGTTTGGACATGGTTTGAAATCATGTTTGGACATGTAATTTGGATATTTTAAGTTGTATTTTTTCTTATAGACATAAAAACCCATAAATTGTGAAAACTATCAAAACATTCCTAATTCTTATACAATCTTACCAAATAAGCAAGTCATAGTTTATAACAAAATTAATACGCTACTAGAAGGCCTTTCTAAAAAATACAACATCAATTGATCAAACTTTAGTTCAATAAAATGAAAATTTAACATGAATAGTAATGTAACTACTCTTTAGTATAATCCTCCCACATGGTAGATATAAATAAAGGTTGGTGGAAGTTAATGAGGTTGGTAAATGGTTGGCGGGAGTAATTGTTAAAAATATTTACCAACTTATGGATCTTTTTTTATAAAATATAAACTTATGGGTCAAATTTTATATTTAAAATTTTTGAAACCATGGTTTCAAACCCCAAATTATGCCTTTTTGGATGATTTGGGGTTTCAAACCATGGTTTGAAATCATTAAATGAAATGCATGTCCAAACGCTGGTTTCATCTCATGATTTCAAATCATGATTTCAAGCCGCATGTCCAAACGCCTACTAATTCAATTGAAATAACTAGAAACTACCACGAGACTCTTTTTTAAGGTTAAAACCAGGATGAGGTCCTGGGATGTTGTATACATCAATTGATGCACAAAACAGCTAGAAGAGGGTATATCCTATAGCCTCTGGAATACAACACAATAAGGAGCTGTTTGGACATGACTTGAATTCAGGAGATGAAATCATGTTTGGACATGCAATTTGGATTTCTGAAGTTGTAATTTCTTATGGACATAAAAACCCCACAAGTTGTGAAAACCATCAAAACTTTTTCAATTCTTATACAATGTCATAGTTCATAACAAAATTAATACGCTACTAGAAGTCCTTTCTAAAAAATACAACATCAATCTATCAAATTTTAGTTCAATAAAATTGAAAATTGAATATGAGTTGTAATGTAACTACTCTTTAATATAATCCTCCAACATGCTTGGTAAGAGTAACTTCGTTATAAATATACTACTAATTTGTAGATCTTTTAATTTTTGATATAAATGGTTGGTAAACTTGATTGGTAAATATATCTACCAACCTATGGATCTTTTTTTACAAAATATAAATTTATGGGTCAACTTTTACATTTAGAAAATTTGAAATCATGATTTGAAATTTCAAATTATGCCTTTTTGAATGATTTGGGATATGAAATCATGAGATAAAATCGCATGTCCAAACGCCTACTAAGGCCTCATTTGTTTTCATTAAGATTAAGACGTCTGAATCTGAATGCACATCTGAATGATTAAGATGTTGTCTCTAGGTCCGAACACTGAATGATTAAAACTGTTTGTTTTTCAACATCTGAATATGCATAATGTATTTATTTAAACATAATAAATATACAATTTAAATAAAAAATAACTAAATATCAGAAAATAAATACAATAAAATAAATATTATTTGATAAAAAATGAAACATTTATGTTCACTAGTAATGGTGGAGATGATTCATAGTCGTGGTGGGTGGTGAGTGGAGGTGGAGGGGTGGGTGGGTGGGTGGTTGGGGTGAGGGGTGGGAGGTAGTGGGGGTGGTGTGGATGGTGGGAGGCGGGGGTGGGTGGTGTGGGGTGGGATTGGGGTTGGTCGGGTGGGGGTGGTGGGGAGTGGGGGTTGGAGTGAAGGGTGGGTGGGGGTAGGGTGGGTTGAGTGGAGGGTGGGTGTGGTTGAGGTGGAGGGGTGAGGTTGGAGTGGAGGGTGGGTGGTGGGGTGGGGTGGGGTGGGGTGGGGTTGGAGCTGGTGGTAAAAAAAAAAAAAAAACTCATACAAAAATACCTCTTAATGATATTAAGACTTGGTTTAAGATTTAAATGATTAAGACCTATTAAGACTCAATAAGTGCTTAGATCTTAATGCAAACAAATGCACTCAATGACTTAAGGTCTGAACCATTCAGATTCAGACCTCTAATAAGTGCAAACAAATGAGGCCTAAGATTGTTAAAGCAATCTATACAAAAAAGGGGCCAAAGCCTATACAAAAGAGAGTCAGTTAAAGTAGAAGCAACTTATTATAACTTGTACCAAAAAAGCTAGGGCATTGGGTCGTCCTTTGCTCTCAAGAAATGTGCAAGTCTTATGAGAGATAAATTAATTTTGGCTGAAACACCTATATATGCTATTTAACCCCAGTGCCATAAATCGTTTGGCATACAAGACAAGTCTATAAAGATGCCGTGCGAAGCAGGGGCGGAGCTACAGCCTTGGAAGGGTGTTCAGATGAATACCTTTCGCTGAAAAATTCTATGGGATATATAGGTCAAATATCGTTCTATCGGATAAGTACTAATTCCTGAATAGTCTTGACACATTCAACAGTGATAGCTCAGCGTTCAAGGGTCGTCAAGTCTCCATAGACGTGCGGGTTCGAACCTGGGCGGCTACTAACTTTTTATACTTGTTTTTTTCCTAAGCAAAATTGAACAAATAATGGAGTTTTTCAGTTTTCACTAACTCTTGTAGAAAATTCTTGTAAAGGCATATTGTCTCCTATAAAATATCTTGTCAACGTCTTCTTGTGTTATTATTGCAAGAATGCAATAAGATAAATATTTTATTGCTATCTAAATAAGGAAAAAGAAAATTCTGCTTCAATTTATATGATACTTTTTACTTTTCGAAATTCATAACTTTGAAAACTTTCATCAACATTTTCAAATGTATTTTTTAATCATATTGACATGAGAAGAATTGCAATTTATAGTATTTTCATATAATTTTTAGATATTTAAATTTTAACTTTAGAATATTGAGTTGATTTAATTCAATTTAACTTCAAAAATTAGTCAACTTGAATCTCGAGAACCAAAACGTGTCACGTAAATTGAAACGGAAGGAGTATTAATTAATAGGAAAAACTAGGCACAAAACGTAGACGCTTTTTTCATTATTCATAGATCTTTTGGTGAGAATTACATAGTGCATTAGCTAAATTTTTTTTTTTTTTTTGGATTATTATATTGCGTCTTGTAATTATTATTTTTCTAATTAAAATACCTCTTAATACATTTGAAGTTTAGATAGAGAAATATCCTAAGTACCAAAAAAATTAGTCTTATAATTAAAATTCTCTACAATAAATAATGAAACTTTAGGTGATTTTGTAGTGCCTAATGTAAAAAAGAGATATTTAGTTTTGTATTTAATGAGTCTAATATAAAAATATTTCAAGATATAAATCTTCTCGAGTAGGATTCAATAATATATTTGGATTATGCTTTCACCAGAAGAATTTCTTTTTTCGTCTTTTACGTATAGTTTTAATTTATACAATTGTTAGTATTATAATAAGTGCTTTTATGACTTAGCTAAATATTATGTAGCTTGACTTAAATTTTTCACACCAAATCATCGATTTTTTTTAATTTTTTTTTTTTTTTTTTTTTGTATTTACCTCTTCGAAGTTTGAACACTCTTCGCTAAAATTCTGACTCCGCCACTGACGCGAAATATGCCTAGTGCATACCCTGCCCAGCGTGGATGCACAAGAGCGCAAGTCTTGCCTTTTTTTGAAATTTTCAAAGTGCTTTAGAAGTTCTTAAACTCAGCCAAGCCTCTCATGTACCAACCAAAAAATCATCCCAGAACTAATTTTCAACTTATTTAAAAGTCTCGAGACACGTAATGAGATGTAAATAGAGGTTGGGTTGTTACAACGAATTAGTTAACTAACACACATTCACACTTCCGATATCACTTAATTATATTATTACTCATACTTTAGTGTAAACACTGACGCGCATGATTTTGGCAAAACTGTTTTTCAAATTTGATTAGTTTAACACAAATTACTACTCTCTAGAAGCTTTTATATTTTAAAAAAAAAAAAAAACGCTTGACAAAATGCACTTTTTAAATAGAAAAATTTGTCTTTAGTAGGTGTTTAAAGTTGTATATTTCTGTATATTATTGTATACCCTGAAAAAGTGGCTATGCGGATGTAATTTTAAAAATATGGCTACGTGGATGTAATTTCTTATGCTACATTGTAAATTATTGAAACTTGGAAGTGTGGCCAATCAGACTATTAGTTTGATCAGTACTAATGATAGTATAATTCACCAGGTAGCCACTTTTAGGGGGTCCGGAGCCTAAATGACACAAAATTGGATCAAAATTGCCAAAGGAGTTGTGAAATTTTTATAGACAAAAAGGGGTTAATCGTGTAGCCTTACAGGATTTACCCCCTTCCTTTTTAACTCTGTTCCTTCCGTCAATTTAAAAAAAAAAAAAAAAAAAAGTTAAAGGTGCAAATCGTGTGCATGTACACGATTTGCCAAAATTTCATTTTGCAAATCGTGTACATTTTGCCCCTTTTTTTTTTTTTTTTCTTACTTGATTTGCCCTTCTAGCTTTTTTTTTCCCTACTACTCATATATCATGTGTTTTTTTTTTTCCTAATGTTAACTTATTTTTTATTTTTCATTTGTTGTCACATTTGATTCAAAAATATTTTAACTCAAATAAAATCATACAATAATTAAAAATTTATGAAATAATATGTAAAAATACAAAATACAAAAAAAAAAGTTTAATAAACATCACACATTATCTAAATAAAACGTCACACATATAGGTGATGAGGCATATTGGCCACCTTCTCCATTCAGTTTAATTGCAAACACTGAATACGAGTAAATTTCAGGAGCGCGGAGTACAACAAGAAGGAGGAATGAAATGGATATAGCTCCTGCTCGCATGGCTAGGAAGTGTAGTACGTGCAAGGAAACGGGTCACAACAAGAATCGTTGCCCCTTGCGAAACCAATAATTGTTGTTTTTTTTTCGTTATTATGTTTTCCTAAGTTGTATGTTGGTATTTCCTTATGTAATTTTCTACGAATATGTTGTCTTAATTGTGTGACGTTTTATTCAGATGATGTGTGATGTTTATTAAACTTTTTTTTTTTTGTATTTTGTATTTTTACATATTATTTCATAAATTTTTAATTATTGTATGACTTTATTTGAGTTAAAATATTTTTGAATCAAATGTGACAACAAATGAAAAATAAAAAATAAGTTAACATTAGGAAAAAAGATACACATGATACATGAGTAGCAGGAAAAAAAAAAGTTAGAAGGGCAAATCAAGTAAGGAAAAAAAAAAGGCAAATCGTGTGCATGTACACGATTTGCAAATGAAAGAAAGAAATTGCAAAAGAAAGAAAGAAAAGAAAAGTAAAGGGAGAGAGGTTCCAAACAAAGCTCTATAAAACTAAGTAAAAAATAAGACAAGTTCATAGCATAAATCGTGTACATCATGCACACGATTTGCCCCTTTAACTTTTTTTTTTTTTCTTACTTGATTTGCCCTTCTAACTTTTTTTTTCCCTACTACTCATATATCATGTTTTCTTTTTTTTTATTAACTTATTTTTATTTTTCATTTGTTGTCACATTTGATTCAAAAATATTTTAACTCAAAAAAGTCATACAATAATTAAAAATTTATGAAAAAATATGTAAAAATACAAAATACAAAATACTTAAAAAAGTACACATTATCTGAATAAAACGTTACACAATTAAGACAACATATTCGTAGAAGGTGGCCAATATGCCTCATCACCTATATGTGTGACGTTTTATTCAGATAATGTGTGATGTTTATTAAACTTTTTTTTTGTATTTTGTATTTTTACATATTATTTCATAAATTTTTAATTATTTTATGACTTTATTTGAGTTAAAATATTTTTGAATCAAATGTGACAACAAATGAAATATAAAAAATAAGTTAACATTAGGAAAAAAGAAACACATGATATATGAGTAGTAGGAAAAAAAATATAAGGGCAAATCAAGGAAGAAAAAAAAAAGGTAAAGGTGCAAATTGTGTGCATGTACACGATTTGCAAAATGAAATTTTGGCACATGATTTGCCCCTTTAACCGTTTTTTTTTTTTTTTTTTAAAGTTGACGGAAGGGGAGTTAAAAAAGAAGGGGGTAAATCGTGTAGGGTTGCACGATTAACCCCCTTTGGTCTATAAAAAATTTCAACAACCCCTTTTGGCAATTTTGATCCAATTTTGTGCCATTTAGGCTCCGGACTCCACTTTTAGGACCATTATTTAAGTTTTATCTAGCACTTGCAAATTATTTACTACAGTATTTAGTCATTACTTAAAAAAGGGCAGACGTGCTTCTTCTTCGCTTCCCGAAACTTTAGGAGAACGAAGTTCAGCTTTTTCAGTTCGAAATCTCAAGATTTTGTGTTTTAAGTTTCTTTGCTGTTGAAAATTTCAGGACTCTGTGTCTTTAAGTTCAGTTTCAATTATTCAAACTTAAGGTTTTTCAGCTTTAGTGTCCTTAATTAATTAAGTTCAATTTTTTCAGTTTAAGATTCAGTGACACTATATCCTGAAGTTTAGTTTTTCAGTTCAAAACTTCTGTATACTATGTTCTGATTAGATCTGCACTAGCTTGGTTGTAGTGCAGTAGCGGGGCCAGGATTTTAGCGAAGGGTGTTCAAACTTTGAAGAGGTAAATACAAAAAAAAAAAAAAAAAAATCGATGATTTGGTGCGAAAAATTTAAGTCAAGCTACATAATATTTAGCTAAGTCATAAAAGCACTTATTATAATACTAACAATTGTATAAACTAAAACTATACGTAAAAGACAAAAAAACAAATTCTTCTGGTGAAAGCATAATCCAAATATATTATTGAATCCTACTCGAGAAGATTTATATCTTGAAATATTTTTATATTAGACTCATTAAAAATAGTACTAAATATCTCTTTTTTACATTAGGCACTACAAAATCACCTAAAGTTTCATTATTTATCGTAGAGAATTTTAATTATAAGACTGATTTTTTTTTTGGGTACATAAGATATTTCTCTATCTAAACTTCAAACGTATTAAGAGGTATTCTAATTAGAAAAATAATAATTACAAGACGCAATATAATAATCCAAACAAAAAAAATGCAAAACATAGCTAAGACACTATGTAATTCTCACTAAAAGATCTACGAATAATGAAAAAAGCGTCTACGTATTGTGCCTAGTTTTTCCTATTAATTAATACTCCTTCCGTTTCAATTTATGTGACACGTTTTGGTTCTCGAGATTCAAGTTGCTAATTTTTGAAGTTAAATTGAATTAAATCAACTCAATATTCTAAAGTTAAAATTTAAATATCTAAAAATTATATGAAAATACTATAAATTGCAATTCTTCTTATGTCAATATGATTAAAAGCTACATTTAAAAATGTTGATGAAAATTTTCAAAATTATGAATTTTGAAAAGTAAAAAGTATCATATAAATTGAAGCAGGATTTTCTTTTTCCTTATTTAGATAGCAATAAATATTTCTCTTATTGCATTCTTGCAATAATAACACAAGAAGACGTTGACAAGATATTTTATAGGAGACAATATGCCTTAACAAGAATTTTCTACGAGAGTTAGTGAAAACTGAAAAGCTCCATTATTTGTTCAATTTTGCTTAGGAAAAAAACAAGTACAAAAAATTGGTAGCAACCCAAGTTCGAACCCGCGTCTATAGAGACCTGACCACCCTTGAACGCTGAGCTATCACTGTTGGATGTGTCAAGGCTATTCAGGATATAGTACTTATCCGATAGAAACGATATTTGACCTATATATCCGATATAATTTTCCGGCGAAGGGTGTTCATCTAACACCCTTCCAACGCTGTAGCTCCACCCCTGTTGTAGTGTTCTCTTATCATTAATCAATCATCCCATGAACTGAATCATTACTAGTTTCACTACCTCCTTTCCAGTAACATTTACTTAGATATATAATTTTTGAAGAATAGGCATGAAGAACTGTGATTTCCATTATTTTTAGAAAAAAATTATTTTTTTATAATAATAAGAGAGAGCACAATAAATGTGAGACACATGCACGCGTTGTGTTTGCACAAATTTATTACATTTCACCTAACTCTATACTTGACCCACTTTCTATGATAATTGAGTCTCCTCCGCCATCCAAAAAAAAAAATCAAATTAAAAAAATATCCAGCTACAACTTTATCTGAGTAATCTACAATAAGTTTTTTTTTTAGTCCTACTTCGAAATTTAATTTACAATTGGTAACTTTTAAAAAAATATAAAAAATTGAAATGTCCTAATACCTTGAGGTAAAGAGTTCAAAATTACTGAAATGACTATAAGAATTTCAGTCATTTTAATATTAACCTTAGAAAATAATCGTAAATCTCATTTTAAACACTCAAGATTACTCCGTTGTATTTTCATTCTTTGATCTTTAGCAGGGATTTTCTTTTGCCTACGGGACTTGGAGAGTATCTAAAAACACATTTTCTTTTGTGAAATTAGAGGGTCAAACTTTTTTTCTTTTTTGGGTGCAAAAATTAGAGGGGTAAATTAGAAAGATACACCAACCACCAACATTCTCAACGTCCACAACTACAACAAAAGAAGGAAAAGAAAACCTGTCCACATTGTTTAGAATATTAGTCTTTGTTAAATAGGGGACCAATTATGAAAGGACAATTTGTAGGATTGTCCTTAGCTGGGGTGATATTTAATTATTGTCCCTCAAAATAGTGGTCTTTAACTTTTGCCCTTCAGGCAGAATTTGTGAATTTGTAGGATTGTCATTCGTTGGGGCCTTAAAGGCCGAATTTGCAAATTTTTGCCTTAAGGCCGAATTTGCGTAAGACATAATTTCGCTTTTTTTTTTTTTTTTTTTACCGGTGGGATTTGAACCCACAACCTCTGGTATTAGGCTGGTGAAAACTTAAAGACCACCAATTTTAAGGGTAAAAATTAAAGACCACCCCAAATGAAGGGCAATCCGCGAAAAAAAAAAAAGATTATGAAACATGATATCCTTCTCAACAACATTTGCGATCTAAAGTCAAACTTTAGAGAGATCTTAATTTTTTTTAAAGGAAAGATTGTCATATATATTTTATTTAAAGTCTATTTTCTAACTTTTTTAGATGCGAAGTCATTAATTACTGTTCTATAATCGATTTGTTCTAACAATTCATTTTCAATTGATAATATAGCTAATCCATTCAAGCTCTCTTGAGACATTTTTATCTTAGATAAGATTTCATCAATTTCAATTTTGAAAAACTTCGTTCGATCGAGACAATAGTTGTATACTCCCTCTGTCCCAATTTATATGACACACTTTCTTTTTTAGTCAGTAAAAGAATGACACATTTTCTTATTTGACAACAATTTAATTTTAAACTTTACCTTTTACGCTTAACGAGATGATTTATAACCACACAAATATCTTTGATTTTTTAGACCACAAGATTAAAAAATCTACCTTTATTTCTTACACTCCGTGCCCAGTCAAGCTACAACACGTAAATTGGGATGGACGGAGTTATATATATATATATATATATATATATATATATATATATATATATATATATATATATATATATATATATATATATATATATCCACACACACACATCTTTAGGAAAAAATTAAGGCCCGAAAAAAATTGATGTCCCAAGCAGTTGCTTTATTGGCTTTATAGTCGAATCACCCTGGATGGTATGTATAACAATTAGCTCTTAAGGAAACATGTCAATTTTTAGACTAACTAGAAAGAGAGGTAGAATCTTGGAAAGATTTTAAGTTTTATGCATGGCCGGTATGAAAATATTTATACAATCTGCGCGTTACGTATTAGGTAATTAATTAAATGTCAATTTTTTTAATAAAAATTACTTGTAATCTGGTAAAAATAATAAGCAACTTGCTAGTTGCTATCACATATTAAATTCATGGATAGTGTCACATATATTATGCACTATTTAATGTATAAAACTTAAATAAATCCTCTAACAGATTCAATGTGCATATTATCACATATGATTATATAATCTATCCGACTTGCTTCAAAAAGAATCGACAGAATCTTGCAGGACTTGAATAATTACCAGTTACTACTATTATTTAGTAGACATTTGGTTATGATGATTTCATATTTTGATTTCATATCAGTGTTTGGTTATGCAATTTGCACAAAATTTCAGTTTCACTTCATATCATGATTTCAACTCCCAAATTCTTCAAAAAGATATGATTAGGAACCATTTTAATTTTTTTAAATGTAAAACTTGGGCCATAAGTTTATTATTGATAAAAAAAGATCCATAAGTTGGTGGTAGATATATTTACTAACCATGTTTACCAATCATTTATATCAAATATGAAAAAAGATCGGCAAGTTGGTAGTATATTTATAATAAATTTACTCTTACCACCCATTTACCAACTAATTTACTACTACCAAAGCTCAATCAATACATGTAGTATTTTTTTAGAAAGGTTTTCTAGTAGCGTATTAACTTTATTATGAACTATGATTGGCTCATTTGGTAAGATTGTATAAGAATCTAAGTTTTGATGGTTTTCACAACTTATGGAGGTTTTATATTTATTGAAAAAAAAAATACAACTTAAAAAATTTAAATTGCATGTTCAAACAAAACTTCAATTTCAAATAATTAATTTCATATCATGATTCCAAATCATGTCTAAACGGGGCCTTACTAGTAATTCTTTTGCCCTGTCCTCTCATTAACTGCCCTTCAGTAGTTATTTAGGAAAATCCTTTTTAAGCCAACCATCAACATTCCTCATTCACACAGAATTGGATGCACATTTACCTCAACCGAAAGTGGCAAAGAGAATGACTAACACTTTGCATTTACTCTGAAACATTTCATATTGGATAACAGGTTGCATGACATTGACATGCAAATATACTTCGAGGACCCGAAACTTTTTTTACCCAAAAAATAACTTTTGGAACCAAACTAACCCTTTAAAAAAAAAAAAAGAATCAAAGGAGCCACGCACGGGATACAGGCGAAAGGACCAAACTAAACTTTTGGTTTGGTCCTTTCACTACAGCATTCTGGGTGAAAGAGGGTACCCTTTTTTTTTTTTTTTTTTTTTTTTTTAAGATATCGAATAACGTTTTTTCCATACTTTGACAAAGATTAGTCATGTTTCAAAACCCAAAATATCAATATTTTATATAGAACTTAATATATTTTTTGCGTACAATAACGTCGGTACCATTACATCGTATACCTAAACGTTTGATCGTCTTTTTAGGGGCGTAAATAGAAGCGCCCAAGTAAGTTTTGTTTGCTTGGAAACTTGTCAAGTTTTGTTTGCTTGGAAACTTGTCATCTTTAGATCTAAGTGTCATATTTTATAGGGTTTTAATTTAAGTGTGTTGAAATAAAAATATTATACTCAAAAATAATTCATCCAATACTAAAGGTTCAACCAAGGTATAATATATCTCATTCAATGCTCCCATCAAGGTTTGATCCCATGATGTTGGCATAAAAAAAAAAAAAAAAAAAAAGTAAGTAAAAAAGAGAGGCTAAACCACCAAGCCAAATTGGTGAAGGCAACAAAGTAGACACTTTTTATTTTTTGTATTGTTCACTAATGCTATCTAACTCGTTTTCATAAATTGAATTTCGAACCTCGAAATTGACATTCAAACATCATTACCACGGGATTAGCATCTCGAAATAGATTTTTTATCATTCGATTTTTACTAGAGAAGAATGAAAATTGTGCACCAATTTGGGGGAAAATTCAAATTGAATGGGATAATGGACGTTTTTTTAGAAAATCGACCCGGCCAAACCGCCAACGGCCGTTTGACCCGCTAGATCTCAAAAAAGTACCCTGGGTCAAAAAAAAAAAAATCGCGTAAATCGAACATCCGAGCGCAAAGTTATGACCATTTGAAGTTTTAACAATTTACAGCTAGTTTTCTACCTATGCTCCTGTCCTTATTTTTTATTTACGTGAGTGAAGAGGCATATGTATACTTGATATAATGAGGCGATATTATTGTACGCTAAAAAAAATATTAAGTTCTATATAAAATATTTATATTCCGACGTTTTGAAAGATGACTAATCTTCAGTCAAAGTACAAAAAAAAAACTGAAAGATAACAAGTTTCCAAACTTACTTCGAGGCACTTTACAACCCCTAAAACGACGATCTAAACATATATGTATACTTGATGTAATGAGCCCACATTATTTTGCGCTAAAAAAAAAAATGAAGTTCTATATAAAATATTTATATTCCGGTGTTTTGAAACATGACAAATCTTCAGTCAAAGTACAGAAAAAAGCTTAATTTTGAGTTTGATTTCCAAAGAACAAAGATGACAAGTTTCCAAGCAAACAAAACTTACTTCGGAGCACTTTACAACCCCTAAAACGACGATCCAAACGTTTAGGTATACTTGATCTAATGAGCCGATGTTATTGTACGCAAAAAAATATATTAAGTTCTATATAAAATATTGATATTTTGGGGTTTTGAAACATGACTAATCTTTGTTCAAAGTATGAAAAAACGTGATTTTGATAGCTAAAAAAAAAAAAAGTACCTCTTTCACCCACGTAATCCGTGCATGAAAAGGACCAAAATACGTGTTACGCTTAGTCGCTTCACGCACATAATACTTTGGTTTTTTTTTTTTTTTTTTTTTTAAGGGTTAGTTTGGTTCCAAAAGTTATTTTTTGGGTTAAAAAAGTCCCGGGCTCATGCTTCGACAGCTTTATGCTATTTATCTGTTAGGAGTATATAATATATAGATTATGACATGCCATACCTACGTTAAAAAGATCTTCATGATCTCATCAACTCGAACACTTTGTATCATCACAATTAAATCTTGTGTTACGACCCAAAATTGACGTCATAATATAGTAAACACTAAGCGAGAACATGCTCAACTTTTGACTATCTTACTTCTTTTTTCTTAACCGAAAAATGGCACTTTATTCATTTCCGCAATAGGGAGTTTAGGGGTTGAGTATCTTACTCAATTCTCAAAAATCCATCTCTTTTAAAACGACATACTCAGGGTCGGACCTATAAGGATTTAGCGGAATTCAATAATTTTGACTTAAATTCTATAATTATGTTAAAAATTATTTAATATATATAAGAATTCAGTAAGTAACAATAATGTGATTCAAAATTTATAAACTCAAAATCTTAACTTTGCTTGTGGACGTAACTCACAGCCACTCATACAAATACCCCAAGCATGCACTTCAACATTGACATTGTATAATTAAGGAGCCACTTTAAAATATCCCAACTATCAAATTATATACTTCTAGACGCTAATTGTGAAACACCTTGGCCCACAGCAAGGACGTGTGGTGTTCACTGGAGTGCTGGCTTAATTAGTATAAATAACAATGCTTTTTATATTTCATTTATAACAAAAGACTTAAAATTACTTTTCTTAAGATATTTTCTCCTTTCTAATTTATATGTCATAGTAGTAAATTCAGGATGAAATTCAAAGAGAAAAAGAAAATAAAAACTTTTGAAACTTAAATATATATATATATCAGTGTGACTATAAAACTTTTAGACTTATGGCCTTAAATATACAATAATATTTGTGCAGCTATAAAAACCTTCTCATTAAGAATAAAATAAAAAATATAAGAACTAATTGTTTTTAAATATAAAAATATATCTTTTTTTAAGAACCAATAATTAAATAATCTAGAAAGGGGGAAGTAATTGCATTCTCAATTATTTTTGCAAAAGCAATTTCTTGATTTTTTGAACCAAAGACAACATAATACAGATATCTTTTCTCTTTTATTTCATTTATAAATAAATAAATTTAGAAAGTCATAGAGAAGTCAAAGTCAAAAAAGGCATTTACTGTCAGCATGTTCAGTCTCCTCCATGGTTGGCTCCATACTCCATTGGCCACTCTACTTATTCCACTACGTCTCTACTCTCTCACAAACTTCAACACAATTCTCAAATCTCTCACTTACATTTTTCTCTTTCTTTCTTCGTACTATCATGTCTTTGAAAATAAGTACAAATGGTTCCACCATTAACAACAACAACATACAAAGCTCCTCCTCGCCGCCGACATCGCCGAGAAACCGCCAAAGTTGTCGGAGAAGACTACGTCGGCGAGGAAGCTTTACAATGTTGTACCGGCGGCAGTTACTGTTGCTTGTCCCTCTTCTTTACTTTACTGGACTTATAAGCTTTTATCTGCTACAACATTATTCAGGTTTAGCACCTGGTGCTGTTTATCGAAGCCATGAGATTTTTCAGAATCTTTGGGTTGATATTGAAGCTGATAATTCTTCTACAGTTGAGGTACTTTTTGCTCTGGTTTCATTTATTAGCGGATCTAATTAAATTGCCTTTTCCGGTGAAGAGTTTTTGTGTTTTTGGAATTCGTGTAAACCCTTTTCAACTTTAATTTTGGAAAGCAGTAAGGAAGAGGGAACAGAGGAGAGATTCTAACCTTTCTACTCCCTAGTTCCTTTTTACTCGTCCTTTATATTAAAAATTAAATTTCAGTAAACTAAGAGAGATTTTTTTTAATTTTATTTTAATGTTACATTATTACTACATAAATAATTATCCGTCCCGTCCAAAATAAGTGTCACCTTAGGAAAAATTACGTTCATTCAGAAATCAATAAACATAATTTGGAGTTTATAAAACTAGCCTTATTTATTAGGTGTTTTTTTAAGAAGTGAGTAATATTAAAAATGACTATTTCTTTAAAAGGGCACAGTTAAAAACGCTTGCTATTTTGTGTTGAATTCCCCTAAGGTGACGCTTGATTTTTTCTAAGTGGCATTTATTTTGTAACGGACTGAGTAGTCAAACTTATTCTCAAAACATAATTATAATTTATAAGGGTAATTTAGTAAACAAACCAATAATAAATAATTTCTTAATGAGAATGTTTAAGAGAAATTTTTAGTTGAGTGTTATATTGTGATTTTATGAAGAGTTAAAAGATCTATTTATGGTTACTTTTAGCGACGGTCAAATTGTTGTCCATTTTGGCGCTACTGTGATGGTCAATTATCTTTAACTTTAACACGAATTTATTTGACCTTTTTTTGGATGTTTTGAAAGCAAAAATGTAACTTCTTTCGAAATATTATTGTAGTGACTAATTTGTTCACGTCTGAGGTCACTTTGAGAGGACGAGAGAAAAAAGATGTCGCTATGAGAAGTCTATTTGAATCTTGAAAAGCACAATGAAAAATAATTTGGGACAAGTGGAATATTTAGTACTTCCTCTGTCCCAAAAAAGATTCATATATTTTTATATTTAAAAATAATTTAACTTAAAACTTTTCCTTTTACCCTTAATGAAATAATCTACAGCCATACAAATATATATAGCTTATTTTAAACCACAAGCTTCTTGGGCAATATTTTCTTTCTTAAACTACGTATCTAACAAATTATATCATATAAATTCCATTTTATGAGTAGTTTATTTTGGATGACAGAACAGTTCGGTTGAAATGGCTGTGGCTATGCTTTGTTGCTCCATAACAATACATACTCCCCCGTCCTATTTTAAATGTCGTTTTAGCTTTTTTCACGCCCATTGAGAAAAAGAACTAGGGTATAGTTGGAACAGTTGTCAACTTTAGTCTTGCATTCCTATAGTGACAATTATTTTGAGACAATTTGTTTGAGCTAAAGCGACAGTTAAAATGAGACGGGCTTTATAGTTTTTATAAATGTAATCGGGCCAATTTACATGCACCTTGATGCCTCTATCATTGCATCCCATCCCCTCTTCTCTTGCAGCATTTTACAGAAAAACAAGAAGCATTTTGTTTTAAGTATTGCTGAATTAGTCCAGTTATTGTGTCGAACCTTGTATTTGTTTAACTTTTGTTATGTTATGATAATTAGCTGACTTGATCCACCAATCTTATTGTAGCTATCTTCTGTCTGGATATACAAAAGGAAGCTAAAAGAGAAAAGACCCTGTTCCATCGGGACTACTGCCTCAAGTAAAGGTATCAAAATAACATGGTCTTGTTGCCTTGTGCTAGATTTTGTTCTTCCTGAGAATTGCTCTCGCATCTTGACATTTTGTATGCATTTGACTTTCCATAAACAAACAGTAGAACTGGATTTTGGTCAAAATTGCATTTTCACGATAAAGTGACAATTATTATTGGTCATACACAGAATAAGCACTATCATTGGAAGGTTCTTCAAACCACCTTATAAATTTTGTACTGAATATTAGCCTGCTGGAATCAAATTTTAGCTTGACCAAGTCCGAATTGATGCATTGAGATAACTTGCGCTGCACATTCACTAGTTTTCATCTAGTCAAATTTGTTAAGTTGGTGGACACTGTAGCCTGTAGGAATGCATATAGTTACATCAAATCAGGAACCTAACAGAATGTATTATTTCAGATTCTCCTGGAGCCAATCTTTACTTAATTGTTGATGCCAATGGTGGCCTCAATCAGCAGCGATCATCGGTATGTAGTTTCATGCTGAGTCAAAATGTCAATGTATTTCCCAAGCAAATTTTAAAATTGCAAATCGGTTATAGTTAATTTGTACTTGAGACCCCCAGGGTTTTGGTCTAAGCGGTCTTTTTTTTTTTTTTTTTTTTTTTGGGTAAATAAAGACTTTTATTAACCAAAAAAAAATTGTGAAATGTACAGCTCAGGAAAAAAAATGGCTCATGGACAGGGGTCCCAAGAGTCCAGGAACATAGAAACTAACAGGCAAACTAAAACCAAGCTACTCGAGGGTAAAGATTAAGCTCTTGATTTCTCCTAGCTAGATTGGGGTTTGAGGTCCCCCATGATTTCTTCTTGAATGAT
>NC_081351.1:48266414-48285372 GCF_029784015.1 Lycium ferocissimum
TATTTGCTTTACTTCTCCTCCTGGGAGATCGTTCTATTCGTGCTTGAGGAGTGATCCCATCGGTCCGCTCCTTTTAATGGACATTCTTAGCCGTCCTCCTTGGTTAACACCCCATAGATCAGATAGTGAACTCTTTCAGACCCTTAGATTCACTTGGTTGGGGCTGAGTTTCAGCCTGCCTTCTGCCGAAGTTAAAAAACCTTAGAGCTGCCTAACCTGCTGACATCCCCGCGAAGAGAGTCAGAAATTCTTACAGGCTGAATGCAGCCCTTATGTTGAAGTGCTAAACGTGAAAATATTGCACCAATATGCAGTATTTCAGGCTCGAATGCCAGCCAATCTTAATCGAAATTAAATTGTACAATTGAAATGCTTGCAGAGCAGAACTCGAAGAAATTATTTGTTATGTAATACTCTTTTAACACTTGTACATCAGTGTCCGTGGATGCATGTGAAGAAATATTGTATCACTTTCGTTAAAATTCCAGCAGGCTCTATGAAACTCCTCTTGTAAAAAAGAATGAAATAGAACATTTACCTTGAGCTACCACTCTGAAACTGAACATTTCCTATAAGAATCTTTTATAGTGGATTGGTCATTGTTGTTTTGTCATAGGATGTGGCGTATTGTTTATGCATTACCACCATTTAAATGCAACAACAGAAAAGCGTATCAAAGAGCAAAAAAGAAAAAATGGTTATCTTAATGTGTTATATAGTAGGACGTTGCACATTATTGGTTGGTCTTTCTTGTTTGATATTAGGATGTCTTTAACGCTGATAACCACAAATATCAGATAGGAGTCTTTGGAATTTGTTAAAAGAGAAGGGATCTTGATGTAGAAAAAGTATATCCAGTAGCCTATTACTCGTAGCAGATAATCGAAGCATTTTAGAGCTAAATTTGTGCCAATTCATTGATTGTTATCTTTCTCCCCTTTTCGCTCTTTTACTTTTTATTATTCGTTAGCCAACTGCAGGTTTACGAGTCAAATCTTACATTCTTGCATTTAGCTTTGTTATTGCTACTCTTTTGTTTCATATATTTTTCTTTGTCAGGATAGGTTGGGATGATGCTCAGGGGTATGGGATTTGCCAAAGATACTCCAATCTATTTGGCTTCTGGGAAGATTTACCAGGCAGATAGATATCTAGCACCTCTGCGGAAGATGTTCCCTCTCCTACAAACCAAGGAGACTTTGGCAACCAAAGATGAGCTTGCTCCATTTGAGGTATAACTTGATGACAAGCCATTTCTTAAAGAAATTGTGTTAGGACATCAAATGGACTAGATATTGGACCAACTCAGAAATGGATGTGTCCTCTGTCTATTTTTGCTCTAACTGAACCTAAGTTTCTCGGGCAAGTATTTGTTTTGGGGGAGGTACCATGTACATAGTTGCTTACATTCTTTAAAGCTGCCATTTTCCAAATTACTGAGAAAAAGAAATTTTGAGAACTGAATCAAGAGAAATGATCTCTGCTTAGCGAATTCAACTAACACGGATCTGCATTAATGCCAGAAAGCACTTCCAAAACCCAGAAAGCTTGAGTTAGCAGTGATTTGGTTATTTCAAAAAATTTACCCCTTATTCAGTTTGACATGAAAACGAAAACAGCTGAGAGGATTCTAGTTACAGGAACATTCACCATGAATCATGTCATATTCGTGATGTGTCCATTGGAGTGTTGATTGGAATTCTATGTTACTGATTTACTATTTTGTGGAAGCAATTATCTTATTCTTTGGGAAACCGTATAAACAAGTTAACTTCATTTTCTTCTATTTATTTTTTTGTTTGACAGGGTTATTCATCAAGACTAGCTGCTGTGGACTACCTAGTATGCTTGTTTAGTGAGGTATTTGTAACCACTCAAGGGGGAAACTTCCCTCATTTTTTGATTGGTCATAGAAGGTACCTTTTCAATGGACATGCCAAGACTATCAAACCTGATAAAATCAAGCTTGTAAATTTATTGCAGAACACAAGTATAAGGTAAGATCCTTTTCCTATAGCTCTCTTTTATTTTCTTCTCTTTCTGCTTCTCATATAACTGCAAGTGAATTCCCGCTTTCCTTGCCTGTAAGCATTGTACTCCAATAGGTAAAATTTCATGAAGGAAAATGAGTTTGGTTGAGAAAATTTGTCTCGAAATTGTCAAGAATCACTGTTCATTCCTTTTATACCCTTTGACTCTTTAACTCTTTCTTACTACTTTTACTCACTTTAAGTCATATCACTTGAAAAGGTAAAAATTGTCATTACAGAGGCTACAAAAAAGTTTGAGCCCCACATTTCCCATCACTCTCTCTCACACCCAATACATTTTTGCAGCCATGAAACAAATCCATAGATGATCCATCAATAAGTATATTTATAACAAAAAGAAGTCTTGGTGATGGATCAACAAAGCAAATAAAGAACAAACAACATTAAATATATTTTAAAAAAAAACTATAAATAAATTATATGATTATATGAACATAAATTAACTAATTTAGATCAATATATGATAACACTAAGGAATTGATTAACTATGTAATAATACAAGACATTAATATATAATTTATTAACTATAATCAAATTTTAGTTTAACTATTATCCTTAATAGTTATGCTTATAGAGTTGTTAATAGTTAAACTATAATACATTTAGGGGTTGTTGGTTCATGGGATAACCAAATTATAAATTTAACCCCAAACTTAATCTTGGGATATCCCATCAAACTTGTTATTTCATCCCACCTGGAAAGTGGAATAAATTAATCCAAGGATTATAAGCCCGGAATAACTTAGTCCGCGAACCAACCGACCGATTCAGCCTTTGTTGATCCATCACCAAGACTTCTTTTTGTTATAAGAACATACTTGTCTATGGATTGGTTTAATGGTTGAAGAAATGTATAGGGTGAAAAAGAGAGAGTGATGGGAAGGTGGAGCGCAACTACTTTTTTTTTTTGTAGCCTTTATAATGATACATTTAATTAACTACACTTTTTACTTTTTCAGGTGATGTGACTTAAAGTGATTAATAGTCTTAAGAAAGAATGAAAGATATAAAAGTAATGAATAGTAATTCTTGACAATTTCAGGACAAATTTTCTTGACAAATAAACGCACTCTTTCATGAAAGTATGAGTTGCTGACACTTCTTGATCCCAATTCCCAAAGTTAGAACTATATGCATTTGAGTTAACTTATTTTTCATAAATGATGATATTATCTAGTGGCAAAAAATCTAACCAACCACATGCTAAAAGTATATATTAAAAGAAAATATTAAGTTCCTAAGTTAACAAATCTGCTAATTCTGTTGCCTCGAGGAATTAGAGTAGACGTGATCATTTACCTGAATCAGGAAGGATCTTATACAGCTATCCTTTGGAATTGTAAAAGTCAAACCTTGTTCTACTTGAACTAAAATAGTTGAAATGCAAATGAATGATGAGTTCAAATGTGCATAATAACAAAGTAAAGGGCATGAAATGGAATGAGCCTGCCCCTAAAATTGATCATTTCAGAAATATATCTAGATTTTGGAACACGAGGAAGAAGTTCGTGTATGAGCCGATTCTAATGCATTCGAGGTTGACTCTTGCCAATCTAGTATCATCTCTGTGTTCGTTTTATCTTTAGATGTTCTCTTAAAGTGCCAGGCAACTTCTGTTACCTTCTCAAAAAAATAAAAAGTGCCAAGCAACTTTATCTTAATCATCAAGACCACAACATCAATGTTTCTGTTTTTCTTTTTTCTTAATTGTTCTTTTGTTTTCCTTAAAACTGCTTAACAGCTGGATTGATTTCAAGGATCAAATGGGCTCAATGCTGGCCGAAAGTGATAGGAAGGGCATAATGGTACCTAGAGTTAAAAAGTCCACCAGAAAAGGTTCTATCTATTCGAATCCTTTGCCTGAATGCAGGTGCCTTTGGGAGTCAAAAAGAACTACCAACCGTAGCAATTCGTACCTCATGGTAGATCGCTGAGATTGGTACATAGTTCTAAGTTTCCTGTGATTTGAGCAGTCTAAATTGGGATCCTTTTGCAAGAACCAGTTACTCTTCTGGTTTGCTTGTTACCTCTGTTACCGGTAACAAAGTCTCCACATGGTACCATGCTATTTCCAAGGATACAAGTACGCTACCAGCTTATCATTATGGGGTCTGTCACTTTATGTGCCTATGGAGAGTGGTAGAATAGAGCGAAAGAGCAAGTCCAGCGTTGATTACAGGAATCAAAGATTGTTAAAGCATCTCAGTCGAGATCATAAGAATTTGCCTCCAGTTTTGCCTTAGCCAGCGAGGCAGGACATTTGATCCATCTGGAGTTGATATATCAGTTCTCAGATCCTAAAGGTTTCAGCTATAATTTCTCTAGTCTAGATTTTTGGTTCTTTCTTCTTCTTAGGTTTTGTTAATGCCTTCACATTGCTTTTGAAATTTTCTGCTCGTAATCTACTAGTTGTAATGCTACAAGTTTTCTAATGATTAAATTTCAAGATTTATCTCCAGCGTTTCTACCTTAGCAAGTGTCAAGGATTTTTGTAGTACTTTTATATAGTATTGGACTGAGATGAGATTAAATGGAGCGACATGGGAATGATTATATGTTAATTCTAACGCTGAAGAAATATGCATATTTAGTGGCATAATGTAAAACATACAGATATGACGCGTAGTTATATGCAAAACACAGGCTCTTTGTTTATATTGTCCACTTTAATTTATGTTGATTAGAGTTAGATGTCAAGTTGTGAACACATTGCGGTGGTAGCATTACATTTGTATGTTGAATTGCTAAATATGTTGCATGAGAGGATGGGAACTGCAAGTGCTAAAGTGAACGTTACTATGTTGAGTAGATATCAGTATTTATTCCAAGTAAACTGTACAAAGTATACAGAGGTTAAAATGAGAATGACCAGACATTCACGAAAGTTTTACTATGCCTTCAGTCTTTGGAGACTGATAAGGTCGACATCAAACGAAACAATCTTGACTGGGATCCCATACACTTTATTTTAAAATGTTAAAATATAAAACTGACTGCAGGTTCTTTATGGTTTCTACATTTTCAATATTTAAATAAGATGATTAATCAAGATCCTATTAAAATCTTATATTTATGACTTACCATCTACTTGTAGAAAACGTCGATCTATCTTAGGACGAAAAGCATATCCTGCTAAAATCTTATATTTGCTAACTCTTGTTTGTTCGAACCATTTTTGTGAAAAAAGTCAACCTATTATCTTAACTAAAATAGCTCAAACAAATTACTTTTTTGGAAAAACTCAAGATTTTTCCTCCAACATAAACCATGCAGATACCAAAGAATTAATTCAGACTTGGCTAGGCAGGATGATCTCATGTTAGATGATCAGATGTTTACCTAGTTTGCTTTCTTTAGCTGTGGGCATACACATAAACAGCATAAAAACACTAATTGGAGATTCACGTGCAAGAGTTTGCATCAGGCTCTTCAAAATGTTGCGTGATACAATTATTTAGACTAGGTTAGTAATAGGGTAAGCTGAGGAAAACAGCAGTGGATTGTCTAAATAAACAAAATATGACATGCATCATAAAGGGAACCAAAACAAAAACATCCTCAATGTTTTCTTTATACGACGCTAACATGCATTTGTCCAGGATGAATCAAAGTGTTCTTTGAACCAAAAAACAGACTGGTAAGGAGAGGCCACCGAAGCTACCAACAATAGCATTACAATACACCACCATTAAAGAAACCACCTGAAAAGGAACAAAAGAGCCACAATGAACATTGAACAAAGAAATAAGCAAAAGATAAGAAAATATTTCACCAGATAAAGCACACAATTTCAGGTAGATTGAAATAAAACAGTGTTCATTTGAGGAAGCCACAAAAGCATCAGTCTTAAACCCAGTGACAAAACACCACCATCCAATACAGATTTATACAATAGCCCCAGATTGCTAACATAGTTCAAACAAATAATACCCCTTCATTCAGTAAAAAGAGAATCACACAACAAGAGCAAAAGAATGGGTCGCATTTCAGCAATCTATGCAAGCAGTCATGAAAAAGTTCCGGTTTTAAAAGTTGTCCAGACTCTTATACGACTAAAACCTGACCACCCCAACCATTAGGATCTAGCCAATAACTAATAATGATAACTTCTCTTAGTAACAAAAAGATCACTGAGCAAGTAAAGAAATTTTGATCACCGCCAGAACCAAGAACAAAAACAGAGAAGCGCAACCGAATACCTCCCTCCATAGGAGAATTTTAAGGTTGCACAGAAGCAGCAAGTTGGCTGAAATTACAATAATTAAGTATAAAACAAACTAGGCCTGTCGAATGAAAGTATCTCTTCTCTCTCTCTCTCTCTCTCTGAGGAACTCACTAGTCTAATAAAGGTTTAAAGATACAATGGAGCTTCACAAAATGTGACAAATCAGATGCAAATCTAGTTTAACACACACAACCGAGAAAGATTCTGGAAGTAGAACCTGACTCATAGAAGAACACCTTGAGAGACCCGTGCAATAACCATTCAACATATTATACAAGGTTGCGCATCTAATGCTTCATCGTTTCAATAACTTTAAATAATGGCTTAATGCATATGCGGCCCCCTAAACTTGTCCCTTTTTTCCATTTTGGCACCTCAACTAAGTGTTGTTCCTATCTCCTGAACTCGTCCTCAAGTGTGTCTATCAAACACAATCCGACTTACATAGTATTCCATCTTCAATGTAAGAACATGCTAATATATATTCTAATATAATTATGTCATCTTTTAGCTAAGATTAGCAGCAATTGAGAGGGGGAAAAATGAGTAGCTCTTAATTAAGCTCACAAAAGGAAAGTAGCTCTTAATTAAGCTCACAGTGAAAGAGCAAAAACCGACACATCCATGACCTAAAGAATAGCTTACCACGTGTCTAAAATATTACTCCACCTTCATTTCCCTAATTTAATTTTTGCTTATAATAAAAATCAGATTTAGGGGATTTGATAGACATACTTGGGACGAGTTCAGGGATTCAATAGGAACAATACTTAGTTGAGGTGCCAAAATGAAAAAAAGGGGCAAGTTCAGGGGGCCACGTATGCATTAAGCCTTAAATAATAAATCATCACAGACATTTTTCCAACTCTTTCTTTATGGAACGAATCATAGTGTAAGAAGCATGATCAACAATAACCACCCAACTTTCTCAATAATCACCACATACCAAAAATGGCACATTCACAACAATCCTCACTCAACCCCTAATGCCCTTCATTATTTTCCCTAATTTTAGACTTATCTATCAAAAATAGACGTCTTCAACCTGATTTTATTTGGTGTTAGTATTGCTGGATTGTTAATTCTGGTATTGCAGGACAGCAAAGAAAAGGCCAGTAAGTATTCCATAAGCCTGGTTGTACCAGAAACATTCTCGTCCTCAATTAATGCAGTTCTACAATTGCTATGTATTAGCCATTAACCGGACTGTTACTCTTCCAAGGTTTGGTACTCCACATGAATCTTCATCATATACCAAAAGTTAGCGAAAAGGTCTATTTTCCTATTCAGTATGCTCACATACACTGGTACTGGTTAGTTATCCATAGCCAATGTCCATGTAACATTGGAATATGAGAAGATCCTACACAAAGTCAAACTATTATGCCAATCCAGCCCCAAGACTCACTCAAGATTTCATAACATGCAATGCTGCCTCACTATCTATCTAGATATATTGTCTTAAAAAACATGAGTCTCTGAAACATGATCAGTCTCCTTATTTACTCCCCATGCCCATCTCCCATCTCTGTTCACCACTACTTTTAACTAAAGCGTCCTGAATTTCCAATTTATTAGTCCTTATGTCCCATAATATCTAACTGTTTCTGCTTCCCACGAACTAAAGAAAGTGATCTTTGAAAAGTATTTATGCATTACCAAAGCACTTTGGTTGGACTAACACTATATTCTTTCACATATATTATCAAAAAGAGTGTTGAATGGATACTTTTAAGTATTACTTACATTGTTTCCTTTCCATGTCTGGTAAATAGACCCATTCATGGATCCAGATAATGGATTGGGTCGTTTCGGTATATGGCAAAATTTGTACCAACCAATTTTCCTACAATTTTCAAATATAAAATTCTATTTTAGCTAGATGCAAATTACTTTATGTGCGGATTAGATATTCAAAAAAGGGAAACTAATCTTTGAAACTTATAAACTTCACAAAAATGGTGGGTCAAGCGGATCACATCTTTGTCCTAAGTGATCAAAATTGATTTTCTTCTACGGGTATGTGTCACTCTGCAGTCATAGAGAGGACAGTGATATTGTAATTTTTAGATAAGTTAATATCCCATAACAAATTCAATGCAATAAAAAAACAACGAATATAAGATTTTTCCCAAAAGATAAATACATAAATAAGCTAGCAATTGATTACCTACTCAACGATTGAGTCCAAGAAGCATATTCCCTTGCTTGGGCAAGTAAGCAACATTAGGAGTCTTAGCCAAAGTCCCAGCAATTTCTCTAGAAGCTTCAATCCTTCTAAGCTCAATCAAACCCATTCCAGCAGCCGCAGTAGCATCAGAAATCAGCTTAGCAGATTCGCTCTCTCCTTCAGCCCGAATAATCGCCGCCCTCCTCTCTTGATCAGCTTTCATCACCACAAATTTTGACCTCTCAGCCTCCTGTTGAGCTACCTGCTTCTGCTCCACAGCTCTCGAAAACTCAGTTCCATACGACAAGTGCGTGATCGCCACGTCATCAAGCACAATGTTGAAATCCTTGGCACGTCGAATCAAGCTCTCGCGTACAAGTGCGGATACCTGTGGCATTAGGGGTGGCAAAATCAGCCCATAAAATCATGGCACGCCCAACTCGTTTAGGTTGGGTGGGATAATGGCCCGCTTATCTTATTAACTCAGCCCATTTGACCTGGTTAATGCCGCCCGTTTAAAAATTAGGCTGATATGCAGCCCATTTAAAAAGTAGGCTTATATGCAGCCCAGACTGACCCTTGAGAAACTCTGTCTAGATATATTTAAAACGACATTTTGTCTATTTGATATGTTATTTATATTTAGTTAGTCATAATATAAGGAAAAAAGTTTTATTAGGCACTCAAACAAATTATAAGAACACAAACATAGAATTTAAAATTTACCAAGGGGCTGTTTGGTAGGATATAGTAGAGAAAATAATACATCTATTAGCTTTGGTTTTACTAATCCCTTGTTTGGTAGTGTTTTTCAAATTATTTATACATGCTATTCAGTACTATTCTTATACACAGCAAACAATGGTATTAGCAAAACAAGGGTTATTAATATATGAATAAGCATGGTTAAAGACAGAAGTGCCCTTAATACACTAAACCAAACATTGGATAAGGAATAATCTCAGCATAACAAATCCTAGCATTACTAATACTCCTTATTCATTATTATTGTTATACACTCTACCAAACGACCCCTAAGAATTTGGTTAATTGGGTTATGACCCGGTTTTTAGCACATTTCAAGCCAACCCATTTAGCCCAAGCATTAACTCAGCCCAATTTCAGCCCAACCCAACCCAACCCGCCATTTAAATTACATTCTCTAGCCAAATATACAAAAGTAGATACATTATCATGTATAAAATATGTATATTTTACGTATAATACACATTATATTCAAAAGATATAGATTTACGGACTATTGTTTTGGCGGATGGCTGTTTATGTCAATTTCTCTGTTTATTACCCTATCCAATTCCAGCCCGAGACGCCCATTTGTACTGTTACTTTATATTTGATGGTAATATAGTTCTATAAACAGTCAAAGAGATTAATTGTAGGTTAAATATGTTGAGTAGTATATCACAAGGACCAAAAGCAGAATCTACTAATAACTCAGGGACCAAAAGTAAAATTTAATAAGAATTGAGCGGGTTGGGTAATGACCCGATTTTTAGCCCAACCCATTTCATCCCACCCGACCAGCCCATTTAACACCCCTAGTACAGTATACCTGTGGCCTCTCAGTAAGTAACTGATCAGCATTGAATTGAGCAACAACAGCTTTAAGCACTTCATTACCAATAGAAGGAAGCACTTTCTCATCATATTCAGTACCAAGCGTCTTAAATATCTCTGGCAATCTCGGCACTTCAGGTCTAGACAATATCCTTAAAGTCAAATTAACCATCTGTAAATCCTTAGTCCCCGATATCGAAGAAAACGTATGTGGCTTCGTACGAATATCGAATATGTACGGTTTTTGTAGCCATGGGATTAAAAAATGAGTGCCTTCACCAACGGTATCGTCGATAACTCCACGGAAACGGTCAAACAGAACGGCACGTTGACCGCCGTCAACTGTGTAAAGGGATGAGCTGAGAAGGGTACCGCCCAGACCCAGAGTGAATGCGGCTCGGGCTATGTTGGTTAGGAATGAAACTGCGGCTTGGCTACCCATTGTAATTTTGTTTTGTTTGTATGTAGAAACACACAGAGAGACTGGGATTTTGATTTTATTAGGGTTTATAGGGTTTTAGAGGAGAGTGTGGATTGCTGTGGAAGCAAAAAACCTAATTGAGGAGTCGGGTTTGGGTTTGCACCGACATATTCAAGCCCATTGCAATTTGTATCATTTATTTTTTGGACGAAAATTATTTTTAACAAACTTTAGCTTTCTTCAAATCAAATCAACTTTTTAAAACGATGGTCATTCTCATCCTTTATCCTAATTGACTTTTCAAATTTTTATTTTACCCTTACATTATCAAGCTCGTCTTTTTTTCTTTTACTTCTTCAAAATCATGATTCTTTTTATCTCTTTAATTTATGTAACAAATTTCCTATATAAAAAAAAAAATTATTGTCGAGACGGAAAAAGAAAAGTGAGAAGAACTAGTTGACTATATAACTTCATGACGTTCTATAATGAAACAAATGAGAAGAATAAATTTTTTTTATTTAAAATAATCAAAATTCTGATATTTATTTCTACAAGTAAAAATAAGAGGTAATAATGACTTTATAAATATATTTCAATGCATGATAATACAAAATAATTAATAAAAATAGAGGTTTATTCTATAATAAATTCCTAAAAGAGTATCTATTTATATTATAAATAGTTTTAAATTATAATTTAAAATATTCCATACGACAATCAAAACTCATTTACATGCGATAATAGAGGATAAGAGAGAAACTTAAATAATATACTTACAATATATATATATATATATATATATATATATATATATATATATATATATATATATATATATATATATATATATATATGTATGTAAAATATATGAGAGAGTGTGTGTGTGTATACATACATAATTTATATATATATATATATATATATATGTAATATATGAGAGAGTGTGTGTGTGTATACATACATAATTAATGCATGTACATACATAATATATACCTAATGCATGTAATATTAAAATACCAATCATAAAAAGTAATATTAGATTTTGCGATAAATTTATAAGAGGATTATTCTAATTATACTATGAATTTAAATAAAAATCTATAAATACCTAGGTTTAAAATATGAATTTTATATAATTTAAAAAGGTAATACATAGATGGAGGATTGATAATGTCATGGGTAAAATAGACATTGCATATGATAAAGAGGGAAGAATGTCTATTGTTCATAGTTGAGGGGGAGTTTGATTATTAAAGTAAAGTTGGGGGGTGAAAATAATTTTATCATCATTTTTTAACGTTTTAAACTAACAGGAAAACAAATAAATGCAAGAAATGGAAAGAAACAAAAAAGTAAGAAAAATACACAGTAGAAATAACAATTGTAAATGACTATATGGTACACCTTCGGTTTAAAATTACCGTCCACTTAGTCTTTAGCACACCAGTTAAGAAGATATTAATTCTTACGAAAAAATAGGTATTTTGACTAAACTTCTCTTAATTAAAAATTGCATATTGACTACTATTAACTTGAAACATTGAGATCTGATCACTTGGCACTTAGTAAGGGCAAATATGAAAAAGTAAAGCTAATTCCTTTTTATTATGTAAGTGGACACTTATTGTGTTACACCCCGTAAGTGTAACGACCCATTTGGTCGTTTAATGTGCTACTTGACTTAAGACAAAATGACAGTTTTAGTTAAGAAAGTTCAAGGTCACACTCCATAATAAGTTAATCGAGTTAGTAAGAATATCGTTATATATATATGGTTGCCTTAAGTATCTCGAGGTGACATGGCAACCTAAAGGATTTGAAATCGTGTTATGAGGACGTATACGAGGTAATGAGTGCCCTTTTAAATTATTTGAGATTATTAGTAATGATATAGAAGATGGACAAAAGATATGAATATACTTTTGCGACTGGAGTTTCGTCGAAGCTTTGTGAGTTCTTTAGTTATGTTTAAGGTTATTGCGATTCTCCAGACCCTTCGAGACACGTGTATGGATTGTTATGGATGTATATGAGTATGTATATATATGTGTAAGAGGTTACATGAGGTTTGGAAGAGGATTAGAAGTTAAACGAATCTAAACGAAATGAATTGGAACAACATCAGTAAAATCTCAAACCAGATTTTTAGCCCATATTGTTGGAGGCATATCTCCTAGTATATGAGGAGTTTTAAGGTGTTTCAAAAGCCTAAAATGAAGTTCATCGAGTCTAGTTTCCAACGCAACAAACCACTCGTCAAAATGATATTGGGATAAGGAGATATGGACGATGAAAATTGGGCTTGCGGGGCGTGAAGTTGGGACCAGACAAGCATTTACATTTCGGCCCATGAGGCCCATTAACGTTAATATATATGGAAAATTCATTTGGGGGCTGGTCATTTTCATCTAGGAGCTTCCAAGAATATTAGAGAGAGAGGAGAGAGAGCTTCTAGGCTAAGGTACCATTTTAATCAAAATCGAAGCCGAATCCCGAAGCTCATGAAAAGAAAAGCGTTGTACGTTGCGTTGCCTTCAGTTTGAGCTAAAAATCAGCCAAAAATAAGAGTGTTGACGTGGTTTCTGCATACTTATGGTAAGATTAAGGTCCCTTTTTCATTGTTAATAAGTTTATTTAGAGTTTTAACGGATTAGAACGGAGAAAATAGCGTTATAAACTCGTTTGTTGTTTTGTTGAGATTTATGGATCGGAGGCTGTTTTAGTTGAATTAAATGGATGGGATTAGCTGAGTTATGATGTATAATAATGGTTGTTACTGTTGTTGATGTTGTTGATGATATTTTGGGGAATTTTTTTGTATGATTTTTACGTGGTTTGTTTTGTGATGATATTTTGGGGTACATTTGGTATGATTTTTGTGTTTGTTTTGTGATGATATTTTAGAAATTTGTTTGGTATGATTTTCGTGGTAGTGTGTGTGTTGTTGATATTGTTATGATTATTTTGGGTTGTTGGTGAGTTGGGACGAAGTAAGAAAAATAAGGGAAATGTTGCCGGATTTTCGTTAGATTGTTTGTTAGCTTACAATGAGTAGTAAAGAATGACTTTCATCTAATTGTGGTGTGATTATTGCCTTGTTATAGATTACAAACTTGGACAGTAGATTTTAGACGAATAGACGCGCTTGAAGGTATGTAAAGCTATCCCTTATTTCTTTTTGGCATGAATTACATAAAACGAGCGGACGATAAACGTACATAATTCCAATGAATTCTAGTTCTCAGTGGTACTTGACATAATAGTTGTCTTTGATTCTCCAGTGTTGGTTCATTCTAATTATTCTATTGAGTCTCAGATGATGATTTAATTTGTATATGGTTGCTCATGATATTCTACTCGTGCATCTTTGTTAATATATCATTCACCGAGTCCCGGGCGGGTATGTATTCGTGCACGGTTTCCTTGCATTGTTCACGAGACCCTACTAGAGGGGCGAGTACGGTATATATGTATATGACTTCATTCAAGGTCCCATAATGGGCCGGGTACGGTATATTATATAGATATGCATGACTCTCATCTCATAAGGCACAGGTGCATTGGTATCTTTGATTATCATACTTGTCTCCTGTCATCCTTTATTCAGCCATAATCTTTCTTATTGTATTTCATGCTTTATATACTCAGTACATTATTCGTACTGACCCCCTTTCTTCGGGGGTTGCGTTTCATGCCAGCGGTACGGACACTCGGTTTGGTGATCCTACAACCTAGGACTTACCTTTGTTTGGAGAGCTCCGTTGTTCCGGAGCCTAAGTCATTTTGTACGGATCCTTTGATATAGACTTATACATATCCGGGGTACGGCGGGGCCACAATCCGTCATATTTCACTATTATACTCTTAGAGGCACAGTAGACATGTGTGGGTTGTATATAGGTTTTGGTCGACTATATCGATATGGTTCGTTTTGGATATTCCCGTATATAGTGGCAGCCTTGTCGGCTTGCATATTATGTTATGTTTTGATTAGCTGTGACTCCTCAGGAGACAGGTTCATTATGATATATGACGTTATGAGTCTATAGCTTGCTTTTACAAATTTCCATATTGTCCTTAGTTTCAGTCTGACTATATCTAGCAGGTTCGTATACGAGTGTCCAGCTCGGGCACTAGTCATGGTTCATCGGGTTGGGTCGTGACATATTGTGAAGCAAAAGTTAATTCCTTCATGCATTTTTAGCGTCTGCTCTTATGCTTGTGCCGAAAGCAATTGTGATTTTCGAGTGCGAGTTTGAATTAAAAGAAACGGGTCAGATTATTAGGAGCGGGTTTGAATTTAAGAAATTGGTGGGTTTAGTTTTTAAATTAATGATATGTCAGGTGGCTATTTTAAATTGTAAAAAGTCATTAGTCAGTTCGAGGGGTATCTTTGAGCAAAACAAAGAAAGAAAAAAAAAAAAAAAACAAGTTGTGGTATTTTTAGAGCAAAAGATGGATGGAGGGGGTATGTTTAGGTCAAAAGATGAATGAAGGATATTCTGAGCCATTTTCAAAAGTATATTAAATAAACAAGGTAATTAAAGTACATCAAATATAATTCAAGACATGAAATGAAATAACCATTCCTAAAGCCATCCAAGTGTCTATAATTTAAAATAGGAAAAATTAAGTGGGCTCTGTACTATAAGACAAATATTACTACCGTTACATACATTATCAAATATTTACTACTACTACCATAAATTGAAACTTCCCTCATCCCCCCTTTTTAGCCTAATGTAATGGTAAACATGTTTACATCTATACTAGTTGGGATCGGGCTCCTCTCCATTTCCCTTCTCTCCATTTTCTTCAAGTTCTACCTTAGATTGGAGACACATGGCATGAGTTAGAATTAATGACTAAGATTTAATTGACTAAAACAAGGTCTAACCATAGTTCATATAATTAATAACTTATCCATAAATATATTAAAATATTTTCTCTCTCTTCCTATTTTAATATTCCATCTTTTTTTTCGATCATGAAAACTCTTTAATGGTGATATTTTCCATAATATAGATAACTTTTTCAGAAATATACAATTATCAATTGAATAATGGGGTCTATATTATGTGAATTAGTAAGCATCACAATTGAAAAAATGAAAAATATCACCAATTGAATAATGGGTCTATTGGGGAAAAAAAAATTAAGTGGCAAAAGATAATCGGGTAAATTAGAAAAGATATTTTACTGGGTGGGAAAAGTAAAATAGGTAGAGAGAGAAAAATATTCTAATATATTAATGGATAAGTTACTAATTATATGAACTATGGTTAGGGCCTTATTTTAGTCAATTAAATCTTAGTCATTAATTCTAACACATGCCATGTGTCTCTAATCTAATGTAGAACTTGGGGAAAATGGAGAGAAGGGAAATGGAGAGGAGCCCAATCCATACTAGTTGTATTTTTCTCCGTTAATTATGTTACACACACTTTTTTTTTCCCCAGTATGTTACACACACACACTCTCTATCTCAATCAGATTCTACTCCACAATTGTACTAAATTCGCTCATTTTTTAAACTTTTTCTCAAAATTCTTGTGATTTCCCTCTGAGGAACAACCATTTTCTCCTCTTCTATAACTTAATAATTAGTTTCATATACACACATCATACCCAGTTCATACAGAAGTTCACATGCATTTCATATACACAATTCATACAATTAATTAGTTTCACATACACAGATCATACAAACTTCATACAGGAGTTCACATACAATTAATTAGTTTCACGTACGTATATCATACATAGTTCATACAGAAGTTCACATACAAATACAATTCACATACACAGCTCATACAAAGAAAAAAAGTTAATCCTTGCAATTTAATAAAATCAGACCTATTGTTCAGCACTTCATGGTCTCGTGGGTTTTTCACTTGAGAATTAATAAATCTATTTTAATAGATAATGATGATGGTGTGCAATCCCTTAAAATAGTGCTATAAAAGTGGGAGTTATTTCACGGTAAAACTGTACGCTATTCATATTTTTCTTACTTTATGCGTTTTTGGTAATCAAACTGTCGGTATTTTCTGTAAAATCGATTTTAACGGTAATATATGTAAATAACACTATAATATTACATGTATAGGAAATTTTCCCTTTAAAATATTACACGTTTCATGCATGTATAGAGGAGTCCGCAACTTAAATAACCCAAAAAGTGTCAAAAGACATCAAAATACCCCACTTAAAAAAAAAAGTTACCAAAATGCCTATTGCGCACTAATTTAGTGCGCAATACCTGATTTCTAGAACTGCCAACCCTTTATTCAAAATAATTATTTTGAAATTCACGTTTTTCCGTACTTTGACCAAAGATTAGTCATGTTTAAAAACGCCATAATATCAATATTATATATAGAACCTAATATCTTTTTCTGCAAAAAATAATGTAGGCTCAACGTATCAAGTATACCTATACGTTTGGATAGTCATTTTGGGGGTTGTAAAATGTCCTGAAGTAAGTTTTGTTTATTTGGAAACTTGTTATCTTTAGGTTTAAGTATTTTATTTTATAGGGTTTTGATTAATTTAAGACGTCGCACGAGTTATTATTAAACGACAATAAAAACTAAAATAACTAATTATCATTAAGAAAATAATACCAATAAAAAATATAATATTAACATAAAATGTACATTTTATTTATAAATACACAATCTCCATACCCCTAGGCCCCACATGTGGGAGCCTTTAGAATAACCTTAGGCCTAAGGCGAACCCCACCACCCTCACCGGTCTCACCATCATCTCCATCCCCCCTCTTTCTCTTAATCTGTACATGTTGTATGGCGTGATCATCCTGCGTTCCCTTCCTAGGGGGCTTATTCAAAACATGCTTCCTATGGGAGACGACGGTGGCCGAAATGTGATCTTTAGGAGATGACTCTATCGGAGCAAGATACGGGTCCACAGACTCAGAAGAATGTACCTGAAATAACATATAATCAATTTAGTTTAGTTTTATGCTAAACTAAACATAAAATAATATATAAATAATTAATTTAATACATTATTTTATTGTAAAAAATTGAATATGCATGTCAATGAGCTCCTGAGATGGCTGGTGAAAGGGCTCCTTAGAGGGATCATGAGCTGGCTCCTCAGCGGTCTCCTGAGTGGGCCCAGGAGCTGGAGATGTAGATGGTCCCAGAGCAGGAGACGGGTCTACAGGCGCAGAAGAATGAATCTGAAATAACATATAAACAATTTAGTATAGATTTATGCTAAACTAAACATAAAATAACATATAAACAATTAATTTAATACATTATTTTGTTGTAAAAATCAAACCTATGTGTCGACGGCTCCGAGATGGGCGGTGAGAGGCTCTGAGATGGCTCCTCGGCGAGTCTCTGACGAGCGGGCGCCGGAGCCGGAGACATGACGAAGTCCTCGAATAAGTAATCGAAATCCTACTCCGTGCCACCCTGTACATCACGAGCTGGTCGTTCACCCTGTGGATGATGAACTGGCGGCTGTGCAGGCGATGGCCAGAACATGTGATCTGAAAATAAATCCAGCGTATATATAGGTGTCGACGGATGCTCTGAAGTCAATGGACGGTAAGAAGTCGACGGAGGCTGCTAGGCTGGAGCTAGAACTGGTGTTTGGTCGTTAGGCTCATCTACTAGACCACGGCCCCCTCTGGGCTCACCCCTCTGTGTCTAGCCCCTCTAGCCCTACCACCTCAGCCACAAGCCCCTCTGCCCCTACCTTATCAGCCACCAACCTTTCTAGCACGACTGCAACCACCCGCTACCTGATGCGGGACCTCTGGAGCAGGCTCGTAGACACGTCCGATCTCCTGCCGCGTCGTCGCATGCCACCTCGGCTAGTCGAACCATCCGCGCCGCATATCCTACATTGTCTCGGGATCATTCATGGTCCAGCTCTCCCGGACATCCTCTTTGTATATCCGTAATTTGATTTGTTTGCAAATATTAATGATTGAATAAATTTGTAACTTAATACATAAAATGAATAATTAAGTTTAAGTCTAATAAAACTTACCAACGCCTCATACTATCCTACGAGAGCTGCATGTCCTCGGCCATCTGCACGCGGCCTTGCACAGTTGCCAATCAAGCTGCGAGTGATCCGTGTGTGCCCGCATGTACGTACGGGACCGGAGTCGCAAGGTCCGACCACCGCTGGGCCGTCCCCCACCCTCTAATCCCAATGGTGGACCTGGAGCTGTATAAAGGCCTACCATGCATCAGTGACGGCCGTACGATCTTTCACGCCCCAAACCATTGCTTGGGCATAACACGGCACTCGGTGCCCTACTGCATGTGACTGAGTAAACCACATGGCTTGCTGAATCATCATGAGGCGTACATGAGCGAAAAATATAACGTGAATGTGATGAGATTTTATAAAACATGAGAATCATAACATTAATAAAATACTGATTTAAAACATGAATGCAGAGATATCATAAATGAACCAAAATGGCTACCCGAAAACTACGAACATACGACATGCCA
>NC_081351.1:48285472-48290651 GCF_029784015.1 Lycium ferocissimum
AACAACATGCAAATTGGCCCAAAAAATATAATGGAAGGTATATTTACTCAATTTTGTATCCCAAAAAGGAAAAAATTTGGGCCCCTGTTTCCTATTAATCAAAAAAGTTGAATTAACCATTTAGGACGATCTATCAATTTTTTAAGATGAACTAAAATACATAATCAATAAATGAAAAAGGACAAAATTTTAAGTAACTTTATCCCATTTTCAAATAGTAGTTTATTTATTAAATTGGGAGAATAATTCAAAACAGACACCTTCTCTCTCTTTATCATTGTCTGGTTTTAGCTTTGAAAGCAGAACCTAAATAGGGTACATGAAATTAAAACAAGGGGATAAGGTTCATAATAAATTTTGGGAAAGAAGGGAAATGACATGTGATGTGCGGCAAAATGTGTAATCTGGTGGTTGGATTATTTTGATTTGGGTTTTGACACTTCAAGTCAAAAGTCAAAAATCAAGTATTCTTTTTGATTTTTTGTTTTTCTTTTTATTTTTAGCTTGTTAAAAAAAAATGAAATTTTAATTTTTACAAAATGCCTAATTTTAAGATAAAAATTAAAGGTATTGTGGTCTTCTATCTTTAATTAACAAAAATTTAAAAAAATTTCTTTACTTTCTTAACTCAATATCGTTTCAAACCAGACAAACAAATTAAAACGAGAAAAGTATGGGCCCTTACAATAAATTACGGGGAAAAACATAGGGAATTTTACATAAATGACTACACTGGGGTTTAAATTTTGCCATAGCTGGGCGGCCAATATTTACATTTCGCAGCCTACACATTCCCACAGATTCAAAATTCATTGGCCAGATTCATAAAACTACTGAAATAGATTCATGAATACAAGAAATAAAAATTTCAAAAATTCTTTTCACCGTATTCAAGTCATACGTATTCAACTCAAATTCGTATTCATGTCAAATGTATTCAACTCAAGCTTGTATTCATCTATAGCTACTTACATTGTATTCACTTTATTGGATGAAAATCAAGGTATTCAAACAACATAAATACAAAAAATGTATTTAACTTGCACACCGAGTTGAATCTTCCTAAAAATTAACGAATATACTCAACACGAATACAAAAAAAAAAAAAAAAAAAAAAGAGAAATGTCCCCACTGTTAAAAAATTATAGCCGACTATCATTGTAAGAACTAATTACGATTTTTCTATCGAATTCCTGCATCCCCGATCTCCCTTCCAATCTATTGCCTTGCACGTGATGAGGATCTCTAACAAAATATAGCAAAGATTTTTACTCCATAAATGATGATTATAAATCATGAATACAAACAAAAAATAAAATAAAATGCATTTCAACAAGATTCGAGGCAAAAATCATTTTTTTTTTTGGATTTCTTAAATGAAAAACATTTTGGAGTCTAAAACCCCCTTCGAATCATTTTTTCGACATCCGGAAGAAATTTGCTCGACCTACACCGACCGATAGCATGAGTCCACACTTAGCAAGCACTACAAGCTTTATTATTGAGATTCAATCAAGAGACCCTGAGGCTTGCATATTGGATCTAGGCAACCTAAATAAATCTCGAATGTGTAGTGGTATTATACTAGCAAAGGTGCATTGACTAAAGAGTTTTCTTCGTGTAAAGGACGGGAAAGTGACTCATTGAAGTAGTACAAAGAAAAATGAAAGAACTAGGGTTGCTAAAGGAGAAAGAGAGTTGAGGGAGAAGAGAGAGAGAGAGGATTGAGGGGAAAAGAATGATGAAGAAAAGTATATTAAAATGCATTAGTTACATTGTGTAATTGATATACAAAATTTAGCTATGAGATGTAATTAAAACAAAGTATACTAAAATGTAAATAACTTCTAATGTTTGCCACACCATGTAGATTTCCCAAAAACATAACTATACCAAAGAACAATGTGCCTTTACATATAATATATCCTAATAAATGATATTACATTCAATATCCATCTACTCCCTCCAACTTAAATTAGTTGTCGTCTTTTTCTTCTATGCCTCTGAAGAAAATATTAATTAGGAGGAGTTTTTTTATTTTATCTTTATCTATGTCTTAAGATATATTCTCTCTTCATTGAACATTTACTCTATTTATATGTCATTTATCCATAATTGAGATGTTTGTAGTGAATTCAAGAACAATTTTTTTTTTGTGTATGATTATTAATACTGATAAAACGTTACAAAACTACGGTGAACATAAGAAATTTTCAAGCTAACATATATCCCAAGTTTCAAAGACAATTTCATATAAAAAAGATGTATCCCAGATGGTAGATACCCCACTTATGATTCGGCACCATGGAATATGGAATAGCGAAAATAGTTTTGAGAAATTTCTATTATGTCTAGGCCTGTACACGAATCGGTTCGGTTTGGTTTTGGCCATCATCTAGTTGAAGTTTCGAATTTCGACTTTCTAACATTCTCAACCAAACTTGATCCATTCTATGTTCAATTCGATTCGCTTTTTATTATTTCAAATTTCTACATAATAAATCGATTTGTTCTGCTTATTTAAATTTAAACAAGTAACTATTTCATTTTAGTTTTAGAGTAAACATAACAAAAAATAATGAGATCCTAAATTTGCAGCCTTATAACCAAGACATTAACCAAGAAAAATCATAAACTTGCAAAAGATAATAGCATATAAATAGCAAAACAAGAGCTTGACAACTTGTGCGAGCATACAAATCCGCCAACACCACATTACATGTACCAAATTAATCATATTAGTCACTAGTGGCATATAAACTCGGTTTGTTCGGATCGGTTCTGCTGATAATTGCAAATAACCGTATCAACCGTTAAACCGTAATATTTTAATTGCATTTGTAAATCGAAATCGAATTGTATTATCCAAATTGAATTATCCGAATTGTTTCGAATCGGTTCAAAATTCGGATTGAACCGTTTTTGCACAGCCTAGTCTTGTCATACAAACTGATAGAAAATTCGACGATCTAGTTCATTATACATATCAGTATCCAATAAAATCTAACTAAAAATCAACTAACTCATTAGCTAATTAAAGAGCAAATTTGTCAATTTGAGTATAAAAAACTTTTGGTATATAAAATTTGAAAGATGAAGAAAGTTTTTCATTGTAAATGATTTAATATTACAAGAAATGTCCTGAGTACTATCCTTTAATTTATTTAATTTAAAGATTTCACGAAGGATAGTTAGGATTATATTCCACTACATAAAATTATTAAAACAAAATCTTAAATGAACTTTTGACTCTTACTAAAGGTGAAATAAGATAATATTCGAGATACCATAAAGTAGTAATACTCCTAATTAACAGTACTAATAATTATATAACAAATAATTGATTTGTAACGACCCATTTGGTCGTTTAGCACTTTTAGGCATAATATTCCTAAAAACACCCTTTTCGTGGTCAAATCTGTTGCCTATAGTCCGCGATAAATGTGATTCTGTTATTTAATTGACGAGTTTTAGTCCTCATTTGACATGCGAGGACGAATGTTCTGAAGCGAGGGAGAATGTCACACTCCATAATAATCCGTGCTACTTGTATTAAAACAAGAAAGAATGAGTTAAGAAGGTCTAAGGAAAGTTAATCGAGTTAGTAAGAATATCGTTATAAATATGGTTGTCTTAAGTATCTCGATAGACTCAAGTAATCCTAAAGGATTTGAACGTTATGAGTATGTATATGAGGTAATGTGAGTGACCTTTTAAAGTATTTGAGATTATTAGAATTTATATAGAAGATGGACAAAAGATAGGAATATACTTTTTCGATCGGAGTTTCGTCGAAGCTTGCAGTTCTACTTATGGTTATTGTGATTCCTAATGGTCCTTCGAGACATGTATATGAATTGTTACGGAGGTAAATGACTGTGTATATGTATGTATAAGAGGTTACATGAGGTTGAAGAGGATTAGAAGTTAAACGAAATGAATCTAACAATTTCAAGAAAATCTCGGACCCGATTTTAGCCTATATTGTAGGAGGCATATCTCCTAGTATATGAGGAGTTTTAAGGTGTTTCAAAAGCCTAAAATTAAGTTCATCGAGCCTAGTTTGCAATGCAACAAAATGTACTGTCAAAATGATATCGAGGTAAAGGAGATATGGATGATTCAAGTCGGGCCGAGTATTAAGACTATCTCAAGATACAAAGTAGAGACTTTAACTTCCGATTTCGTTTGAAGTCACAATTATCTACAAATTTTGTTTGGTATAGAAGCATTAATGGAAATTAGGAACTACTTAATCGTGGTGTTAAGTTAAAATTAGTGGCAACAATGAGCCAATATGAACATTAACATGACATGTCCAAAAGATGACTCAAAGTCATCTTAAATAAGACTACGCAGCTGGAGACATACAAATATACATTTAAATGTGATTCATCCACTACACTTACATTATATTGGGACAACCAAATTGAAAGAAAGGAGTATGGAATTCAGCCAAGTGATCGAAAATAAGGCATCCATGCGAGGTACGCATTTGAATATTTAAGCATCTACTACTTTATGAAAGTATACATTGTTTTAGGAGAACATAACATGTATGAGTGGACTATTTCACATTAAATATTGCTCATCCATCTTGGCATGATTACAATAGACAAAGGGTGGTGCATGAATCATTCACCACACATACAATTGTCTTGAAACAAATTGAAAAGAAAGAAGAAAGGAGAAACAAGCATAAGAGGCTAGGCCACACTCGGGGCCAAAAGTCAGAGAAAACAAATTAGAAAATTTAAAGCAGTAAAGTTAATGGAATGAATCATGCCATAAGTGGAGCATGTGACCAACTTGTAGGCATCAAAGCTGAACTAAATAATGACTAAGAAATCAGCCATCACAATATTTCAACTACACAACACAAAGAAAGAAACCTAAGCTCAAGAGAGAGAGCTGGTCTGGCTACAAGAGTAGCTGAAATTTAGCTCTTTGAGTCTTGATCCAAAAATTATTTTCCAAGGTGTTTCAACCCTTTTAGAAGGTCCCTAAAACGTGAAGATAGTCTTTGGAGCAACAAGAACCATTTCCATCTCAAGTCACCAACTCTAGCCAGGGGAGTTAAAAACCCAAATTTTCAAGGGAAGATCTAACTTTTTTTATGGTTTTGGGGTGACGTAGGGCGCAGGGAAAATGAGTTTTTATGCATGAATAAGGTGGTTTA
>NC_081351.1:48290751-48349409 GCF_029784015.1 Lycium ferocissimum
ACGATTTGAATGGATTTCAACAAATACATTCAGATACAAGGCAAAAACATTCAAATACTTGATCATAAATTAAAAAACAATGTGTTTGGCTTTTAACAAATACACTAAATTCGTTAGTCGTCAAATATAAAGGATTAAATATAAATTTCTTAACTCGAACTACTTTGACACATGAAATCCTTCCATTAGTATTGCTATTTGTTTTTTACAAATATAACTATCAAGGTTAATCAAGTTGAACTGAAATCAAAATAATTGATATAGTTCGAAAAAAATCAACTTTAATTATTCACAATAAATTTTCAAGCAAATTTGTATGATATAATTTTTTTTGAAATATAGACCGCATTTATAGAATTACAGTTGAGTATGTTGTTATTGTTGTATAAAGTATTTGAAATAGCTGATTGAGCGGAATCATTTACACCCCTTGTGTTAAGAAATGTAAAGTATTCTTAGCTCTTAAGTAATGAAAGGAATTATTAGGAGAGCATTATCCAAAAGAAAAAAGTGATGAAATCGATAAGATCAATTGCAGTCCCCTCCAGCTTTTGGCAAAAATAATTGTACTGCCAAAGTTTACGTGCTAATGCAAAGAAGGGAAATGAGAAAAAGCAGACATTGAAAATTATTGAAGCAACTTTCTTGCTTTACTAAACTGTACCGGAGCCAATGTGTAAGGTTGATCTATTGCGATGTGGTTGGGATTGGGTCCCCTCGCAAGTCTTTGGGGACTGCTGAACTACTATTAAAATGATGAAGCAAGCAACACTATTTAAGCGTAGGTCCTTAACATAAGAAAATTGCCTGAGTGCTCTAATTAAACACTAACGAAATGGCTACTGCTGAGACCAAATTGAGCATGAAGCTTTTGATTGACACCAAGGCTAAAAGTGCTATTTGCTGAGGTTGATAAGGATTTTTGTTGATTCCTCTTTCACATTCTCTCGTTGCCAGTGGGCACTGTCACTAGGCTCCTTAAGGAGAAAGGAATGAATGGGTGCATACAAAACATCTACCAAAGCGTAGAGAATCTAAATGACTCCCATATTCAGTGGAAGGATATTATTTTAGAACCCAAGTGTCCTTTCAAAATCTCTTCAGTTCCTCTATTGCTTAACGACGCTCCGACTCTAACGACTTTTTTATAACTGTCCATTTCCTTCTTCTCTATGCTGCGACAAATTTTATGGCACCGATGACTCTAGCGCTCTCTGTCCAGAGTGTAACTCTGAAATGGCAGGTAGGTTGACGTTTGTTGCTCCACCTGGGAAGGTAGCAACAGGGGGTTTTGTGAAGGATGTGAAATACCTGGTGATGGATGACTTGGTGGTTAAGCCCGTGTCCGTCATATCAAGCATTACCAGTTTTAAAGAGTACTTTAATGTCAAGGATTTTGGTGCACTGCACGAGGAAGTTGTACATTTTGGAAAGGAAGAGGGTAAATCACTTTTATTTGGATTTATTTCGTATGCATATGTTCTTACAAATCTCGGTATAGAATGGTCTGAATGGAACTGCTATTTTCTTATATATACCTAGTAAAAGATATAGACATGATAAACCTCGAGTTGTTTCATAGTTATCTAGTTGTCTCTTCCGGTCCTAGATATTCTAATATTTCGTCGTAGCTCTTGAGATTTTTATGGGATTGTAGGATCACCTTACGATTTGTTGTTGTATCACTTCTATGTACTCCTCCGTTAAAAAGATTGTCTCTTTCTGCGCTGTAGTTTAAGAAATAAAGGAAAAGCTTTTGAAATGTGTGGTTCAAAATAGGCTTTTTAGATATTTATGTGGTATAAATTATCTTATAAAGTTAAATTGTTTAAATATAGAAAGGGGACAATCTTTTTGGGACAGACTGAAAAGGAAAGGAGGACAATCTTTTTGGGACAGAATGGGGTATTCATTATTACTCTCTTAGTTTGACTGGGCACGAAACTTAAGAAGTAAAAACAAAAACAAAAAAAACTTGAATCTTATGGTCTGAATTAAGATGTGTGTAATGTATCGAAATATTCTTTGAACCCATGTATCTTATTACATCTCGAATTATTTGTCTTTTTTTGTTTTACACTTTTAAAATATACTCCTCATTAAAAAGGGTATAAAACGATCGTTTTACGCGTAAGCTGAAAATCAACTCTTAAAAAAATAGGTAATTTGACTAAAGCTGTCACTAATTAATTAGATATTGGGATTGACCATAACACTTAATAGGGGCAAATCTAGAAAAAATAAGGTTAACTCTTTCTTGATTTGATAAGTGGACACTCTTTTTGACCAAGGAATAAAGGCTAACTAGGCGTTGCCGGAAAACCAAATATTTTTAACTATTTGGTATTTTGGAGTTGGAGTTGTTGGAGTTGAAGATGGAGTTGTGTTTGGTTATAATTTTTGAAAAGAATATTTGGTTGTTTGAATGTATTGAAAGTGAAAAAAGTAAAAAAAAAAGTGAAAATGTTTTCAAATTAAAGTTGTATTTGAAATTTTAAATTTAGCACAATGACTTAGATTTTTGAAAAAAGTGAAAAAAATACTCCGGAAAAAGTGAATAATTCTTATGGCCAAACAGGCCCTAAGTGGTCCCTTTCCTTTCTTAGGTTTGCTGGATAGAAAGAAGGCGAAGAGCAATAAGGTAATTGATTCTAGTCAATCGTTTAGTTCGCCTAAGGCTCTTTTTGATTCAGAGGGAGTATTACTTTTAGAAAGCATATTTGACTAACTTTCCCTTATTTATGTTCGGAGTTATAATCGTTAAATGTTCACTATTTATGTGTCATCATCATTAATGATAAAATTCTACTATTGGCAAAATGGAAAAAATATAAGATTCGTTCACTTTTACTTGTTCGCATTTGTTAAAAATAGATTTTCGCTTTTACCTTGTCCATTTCGTATATCAAGAGAAAAATAATTTGTTTTCCCGTTTTACTTAACATTAATTACTCATTTCAAATCATTTTTCAAATCCAATACAATTATACACCAATTAATATGAATATCATGGTAAAATATACGCTTCGTTTATTATTTGGGGGTGTGCAAGTTCGTAGTGGACAAGTAAACGTGAACGGAGGGTAATTAATTGTTAATTGTGCCTTGAACCCCTAAAAGGACAAATTATTTGAAACAACTAATTTTAGTAGCATTACTAATTTGAGACGGGAATAATATAATTAATTGTGTTTTGAACTCCTAAAACGATAAATTATTTGAAACAATTATTTTTAATAACGACGACAAATAATTTGAGACGGAGGGCGCGAGGTTGTTTTGATAGAAAGAATCACTACTTTTGGGACACACCAAAAAGGAGTGTAAGGCACTTAAGCTTGGGGCGAGAGGCGTAATGTATTTCTTGTTCGATTTATGTGGTATTTTTTATTTTTTGAGATTTAAATTATGTGTCTTATGGCGGATATTTTAAAATGTATTTTTGGATCTTTTGCACGTAAAGAGAATTATAACTCATTACTAGTATTTTTCGTATAATTTTTTAACATTAAATTTATCTTATTTAATTTAGTTTCATAGATGAGTCAAGTTGATTATCGAAAAACAAAAATACCACATCTATTAGGATGGATGATCCGATCCCAATCGCCACTGTTATTAGTGCCGATAACAATACTATTGTAACATCGCCATGGTGCAGTTTAGTCTTGCGTCTGCAACCTTTTCTTTGACATAATGTACTTTTATTTCTTGGACAACATTCTTACTTTAGAAAATTCCTGCTCGTTTTGCAGGCGCTGAAGTTGCTGAAATTATCGTTCGAGTCGAGAGCAGTTCTGACAAGTCTTTTTTGTGAGCAGCATAAAGGGCAGCGTCAAGGGGAGAAATAGCTAGTCATTAGACATATCAATGGATTTGGATGTTGCAGTTTAGTCAATTGCCTTTTAATGGTTTTCTTTTGTTTCATTTCCCGCTATCGTTGATTATGATTACAAAATCTTACCTCATCTGGTTTGGAATTGTTCTTGGTACGTTCTATTATCAAGCATATCTTACACTAGTATACTTGTCAGCGGCTTCGCGGTAATAAAAGACAAATTTTAAATAAAACTGAAATCATAAAATTATGTATAAAATTAAAGATTTTGACCCGAGAGATCTTCAACTTACCGTTTTCAAAAATTTTCATATATCTATGCTATCTTGTAATCTTTGCTTAACCCGCTCATAGGGAGAAAAGTCATGGTCATGTACCTTACCTATTCCGGAAGATAGAATATGAACTATCGGAGGAAGCTAATAATTTACAAATAATGAATTTAAATATACAATCAATACATTCATCTGACTTTGTCAATATTGTTTATATATCCCAAAAAAAAAAAAAAAGTGCAAGGTCTCATTATCATAGTTACTTTGAGTCGTAACGTATATTAGTCAATCAATTTTGGAATGAAAGTGAAACAGGAAGAAGCAATTCATATCAATATTCAAATTATCCAACAACAAAATCGCCATGAACAGGTTTTCTATCCATCTCTTTGTTCTCATATTGTCGCCCACTTCTTTCCTTTCTTTGTCGTCCCGGCCCAGGAACTTTGCTCCCAAAATGAAAGAAAAGGTTGGCAATTTGTCTGTCGAGCCATTACCCCCCTCCCCCCCCCCCCCCCCCCCCCCCCACCAAAAAAAATTGTGATAGGCCCTGTCCCTAGTAAAAAATATAGTGAAATAGCATTCCCTATTCTAATCATGGACTCTGCTAGTTAGAACCCTTAGATTTAACGCCAACTATCTAACTTTTTTATTGTAGGAAAATAACTTCAACTTGATAAAAGTAAAAATAATTTATAAAAGAAACTCAAAAATTGGATAGAAAATGTTATCCAAAGACATCAAGCTTATTTAAGGAGAGGAAAAATATGAGGATGAGGCGAACAATTAATCCTCCAGAGCACATTCAAGGATATATTAAAAGCATTAATTTGCTTTAGGTCTATAAGAACCTTGTCCATTTTTGTCATTCTAATAATCCACCGTTATTTATTCGACTTTAATTAATCAGCTGACCCATAGTTACTCTTAATTGCTTCACAACTCTTTAATTCGGAGACGTGACTTTTGAAATTTTTTAACTAACACACAATTTTACGAAATGAAATATACATGAGAAAGTACATCAAATATATATCTATACACAGTTTCAAAAATACTGCTCTAACTCTTAAGGAAATTAAATATACAGGAGAAAGTACATCAAATACATATGAACCACCATGGAAATGGGTTAACATATCCATTCTTGAAAAGGATGCCACTAATTAATTAAAACCATAGATGTTTTAATTAAGTCACATACAATGATATTACCTCTCAATCCCAACTCCCAAACATACCAGAAAACATATGCTTATGAAACTTGATTTGAACACAAATAATACACACCAACTAACTCGCAATATATCAACATCAAAATTAAAGAAAAAATGTTAAACTCTAACAACTTGGCTTAAATCTTCATTATTTTGGTTCTCTGTACTCATATATGTTTTTAAGGGTCTTTGACATATATATACATCTTAAGGAGAAATATTTACGAAACGTGACGATAGTTTTATATTTACAAAACATAACATTACAAATCCTATACAAAACATGCTTTATATTTAAAAAAAAATAAATTATTTTTAAATTATTTTTTATTTTTTAAAATCATTTTTTTAAAAAAATATTTTTATTTTTAAAAAAAAAAATATTTTTTTAAATTTATTTTTATTTTTTTAAAAATTAATATATTTTTTTTTTTGCTCAAAAACTTATGTATGAAAGTTGTATGAAATGTGTATATCTCGCTCAAGACTTAAAAAGTTTGCTCAAAAATTTAGTGTATGAAAAATGTATGCAATGTGTATATCTCGTTCAAGGCTTAAAAAATCCGCTCAAAATTTGTGTATGAAAACAATATGAAATTTGTATCTTGCTCATGTCTTAAAACACACACACACACACACACACACACACACACACATGTTAGATTTACGTAAAATTAATACAACTACAACAACATTGTATATAACTTTGATACAACATTCAAGACTTAAAATAATCGCTCAAATTTTTGTGTATGAAATGTGTATATCTTGATCAAGGCTTAAACATTATGCTTAAAATTTTATGCATGAGAATGGTATGAAATGTGTATATCTTCCTCAAGACTTAGAATTTCATTCACATTGTTTGTATATAAATTTCATATTAGGTTTTACGGAAAATTAATACAACTACAACAACATTGTAACAATTTTCATACAATATTCAAGGCTTAAAGTTTTTCGCTCAAAATTTTGTATATGAAAATTATATTAAAAATTTTGCTCACACATACACATTTCATACAACTTTCATACGAAGAAATATGAGGTAATTTTTTAAGCCATTGAGCAAAAAAAAAAAAAATTAATATTTAAAAAAAATATATATAAAAAATATTTTTTTTAAAAATAAATTTTTTTTTTTAAAAAAATATTTTTTTATAAAAAATATATATATTTTCTGGAAAAAAATAAAAAAACGAAAAATATATGAAAATCCGTCATGTTTTGTAATATATCGTTATGTTTTGTAAATAAGGAAAACTATCGTTACGTTTCGTAAATATTATAAGCAACATGTATATATACGTAGTTTTCCTGTTTTTAAACCATCCTACAAACCTAAAAAGGAGAACGAAAACTAAGAACAACTTCAAAATAAGAACTCAAATTATTCAAATTCTACATTACTTGTCAAATGTGAGAGCACTTAATTAAAAATCCCTCATCCACTTCAGTATACAAGAATCCATATATTTGAATGTGACAAAGAATATGATTTTCCAACAATTAATTGTTACTTAATGATAAGAACCAATCCATATATTTAAATGGATACACCTATTTACCCATTCAGAGATTTCGTGTCCATATAAGTTGGAGAAAATATTGACAGTTTTGAAGTCTTTTATATATGGAGCAAATGGAACTCACTTTTCTTTTGACTTCCAGAATAAATATAAGGAATTCAGTTTCATTAAGAAAGAAATTTATAAAATGGGTAATAAACCAAAATATGCATGACATATTGAAGAAAAGCAATGTAAGAAAACAAAAACAAAAAAACATGCTGGAAGAGATACAATAGGTATAGATTGATAACACCGAAATTTAAGGAAATAGCAGCCTTGGCGTACTCATCGTAAGTGTACGTTTACTTAATTGGTTACATCATATATAATATATCCACGGATTAAGATAGACTCCAGAGAGGGCCATAAATTATCAACAATGCTTACGACCATAGGAAAAAGAATCTAATCATACACAATAGACCAAATAAGCTCATCAGTCATAATAATAATAACGATAAACAAAGTGCATAGTATGAAATGCTTTATTCACATCTATGAATGAAGGCAAACAATAATAGGATTCCATATACACTTTGACAAACTTATACTGTATATTAAAAAAAAAAAAAATTATGTACAGTTGCAGAAGAAGAATGAGCCCTAAATATCATATACCCAACAAAAAATACCGGATACAAGACAATACGAAGATAATATACTAGGAAAAATCAACAAACACCGGAGCAAGAAGATGCATGTCGAACTTGTTGGCATGCCAAGAAATTTATAACAGTTCTAGCTGCTTGGTTGTAATCTTCCATGAATGATAGTGACTGGATCCACATTGTTATATGTATGCCCATCTTCGCTGTAAGTTCCATTTGTTCTTCTCTTTTCTTTTTTTTTTTTTTAAAAAAAAAAAATGAATTTCTTCATTCTTTTTGAAGAACAATTAATGTGTTTGCTACACAACAATTTCAGAGGGGTAACCACACTGTGATATGAAGCCCATTTCGACATTTTCCGGAGCATGGCGACACGCACTGACTGTTCATCCTAAAATATATAATGTTGTATTCCACGTCCACCGACCACCATAGGTTAGCCTTTTAAGATGCAAACATATCCAGATACTTGAAACTACGTTTATGGGGGTGGCAGTTTTGGAAACGCGTTCTTTTCTTTTTCTAATGCTTTTTTTCATCTTGTGGTTACTTATTATTTTGTAATTTTTCATATTTTAGGGTTCGGTGCCAGTGGATCCACTAGAGCAACCCACACAGGCATTTTCTCATAGGCCTGCTGAGCCAGAGGTGTCTTCTTATGAGATTGTCGAGTCACAGGTAAGATTTTTAGTAAAACCTAATTTTATTCAATATAAGGTGAATATTTAAAATACTTATTTGATTATTTAAAGTACTTATTTTAAATATATACTCCCTCTGTTTCAATTTATGTGAACCTATTTCCTTTTTAGTTCGTGCCACAATGAATGACCTCTTTCCTAATTTGGAAACAAATTCACTTTATGAAATGATTTACAGCCATACAAATATTTAAGACTTATTTTGAACCACGAGTTTTAAAAGTCTTCACTCTTTCTTAAATGTCGTACCCAGTTAAATGGGTTCACATAAATTGAAACGGAGGGAGTGTATATATATATGTTACTTATTATTTCGTAACTTTTTATATTTTAGGATTCTCCGCCAGTGGGTCTTCCAGAGCGACCCACTCAGGCGTTTTCTCATGGGCCTGCCGAGCCACAGGTGTATTCTCATGAGACTGTTGAGCCACAGGTAAGATTTTTAGTAAAAATTAATTTTATTCAATATAAGCTGAATGTTACCTTTTTTATTTTAACCTTTATTTGGACCTCGAACAACATCTCGTCCATGAGACTACTTCATATTCTACATCAGACCCATCTCAGGAGCCCATTCATGAGCCTACTCTGGCACCCGTCGATACACAGGTTTGATTATTTAACAAACGTTAATGAATTCAATATAAATAAGAATTGATACTAATTTTTATATGTTTTTCAGGTTCATCCTTTGGCGCCTGCGGTGGCATCTCCCGACGAGGATGAGGTCTCGTTTTCAGACCCAGATCAGCCTGAGATTCCGAGCTTACCAGCGGGACAAGATCCCAAGAAGAAGCATAATATGCAGAAGGGCGCAAGGGCGAGAGATGATCATGTCTTAGAGCGCCCTCTTAGTAAGAGGAAAAAGGGTGATGGAGACGATGGCGAGGGCGATGGGTGTGGTATGAGCCTTAGGCCTAAGGATAATCTCAGGCATGCCACATGCGGGACCCATCCACGATAGTGTATATACAATTAAGTTGTACAGTTTAAGTAAATATTATATATTTTTTGCGTATTCATTTATATTTATAAATATTATCTTAGTCTTTATTATCGTTTATAGTGTCACATCCTAAATTGATAATAAAAAAAATCGTGACATATTCGAAATAAAGTTACGCATTAATTTAAAAATAACACGAAACCCCAAAAACATAAATCACTTAAAGCTAATGACAACAAATCTTCAAACAAAAACTTACTTCGAGCACTTTTCAACCACTAAAATGACAATCCGAACTTTTGTGTATCCTTGATGTATTGAGCCTACCTTATTAATCGCACAAAAATAAGTAGGGTTCTATATAAAATATTGAAGTTCCGGAATCTCGAAGCATGATTAATATATGGCTAAAGTACGTAAAAAGCATGAAAATGTAAAAAAAACAAAGAGTTTAACCAAAACAAATAGGTCCTATAGCGCAGTATTTTAAATACTGCGCTAAAGGAGAGAGGGGATATCCTTTAGCGCAGTAAAATACTGCGTTAAAGGTACTTTCATACCACTTTTTTTCTGAGGTATTTTTGTTTAAGTCTTTTTTTATTGGGTCATTTTGATTCCGGACTCTTCGAAGCCCACCACCCCACCCCACCCCAAATAACTTACACCATCATCCCTTACTAATCTACATTTGGTTAAGCTTGACAACTACATTTTTTTTTTTTTCAAATTTGTTTACAGTCATTTGATTGAAGAAATTAAATAACGCGACAAGGCACGGTGAAAGAGGTAGCAATGTCCATGAGATTGGAATTTCAGGAATACAGCTAATGTCATTTAAAATGGTGTTTAATGATAAGAATAAAAATAAAATATTAAATTTTAATCATTAAATATAAGTTATATCTAAACAAGAACCAATCTCCATGAAAGTAATCTTCGAGTCAATCCGTTAACACGGTGCACTAAAATATCATTGTATGGTCAAGCCTCTCTTTAATTGCCATTCATTATAACAACATTTTACTATAACGGCTTGATTTTTTCCGGAACTGATTTTTCATGTTATATTTTACTTCTATATAGTAGCATTCTACCTATAAAAGCAGTGACATTCATTATAGCACAACACTCTTTGTAAAATTACCTATCTATAACAATCATTCTCTAATATTGTGTAATAATATTTTGTAAGAAATATATTATGTATAAAATAAAATATTAAAATATTTATGTTAAGCTCTTAACCAGCATTCAAGGGAATACTATGAATTCCCTTTTGCTGAAAGTTTGGATAAAATTCTTCGTGAATTCAATCCTTATATTATCACTAAGAGACTGGAATTTACAAAACAACCTACAATTGTAGAATTGTTACGTCAAACTTGAAATATTTAAATTCTCAATTAATTTTAAATGCAAACGTTCCTTAGATTTTAATTCTTTATCGGTATAGTACAACTAGTTATGGATTTATTGGTAATTTCTTATAGTCTTTTCAATTTTTAATTAATGAGATATGAAAACAATTGAGGTTTTAAAATTACAAGTATATTATTTCGTTTATAACAGGAAAATAATTATTTATGTATTTTATTTATAACAACAAAATGAGATGTAAATATCAAATGTCAGTATACATACATAATAACACCTCACTATAGCAACCATAAAATTTTCGGACAAACGCTGCCATAAGAAGGAAGTTTGAGTACTAATTGCATCAAATGGAGCAGATAAATTAATATATGCATGAAATAAATAAAATATTGGCGAAAAAAAAACCGATGACCAGGTAGAAAAGTGAGAAAACCATGCGCGGAGTTTTGCTGTGGCTGGAGAAAGAAACAGCACTAAGGATGAGATGGGGTAAGAGAAGTGGGACCCACAGTATATTTCTTAAAAAATAATCACCCTCACATGCCATGTCATACGCGTGTCTCACCCAGCATAAAACGTTTCGTGGGAATGCGTGTTTTTTCTTCAATTTTTTTCATGTTTTTGGTAATGGTGTCCCCCCATTTTCTCCTTCTTTGAGCGCTCAATTAAAGATTTCGTTTTTAGGTTTCTTCATCATCTTTTTCCTAGTTTGTCGTTTAGCCAACTCCTTTTGTGAACTTGCATGTATTTACATTAATCAATAGCCTCGATGCAAGTGGAATTGAGAGTATGGTACTAATGGATAGAATTTTATTCGGTTTTCGTAATCAAAGCTTGAACTGCTATCTAAATTAAGTCTTTTGAGATGATATGTAAAATTGAAGTTCTACAAAGACTTCAATTCATTTTCTTTTTTAGGGAGTTTCCTTTCAATCTTATCATTTATAACAAAGTGGATTAATAAATTAGATCTTGATTGGTTTACATGTTGACTAATGCATGACGATCATCAATATACCAATATTGTGGTGAGACAAGGCGCTCAACTTAAGTAAAGTTCAGGGATTAAAGTTGCTTAAACGACAAAAATAAACTTACTCCCCTAGTTAAGAGACAATTTTAACCAAAAACTCATCATCGGTCACCTGATTATCTTATCTAAAAATATGTGAACCTTTCTACTTCCTCCGTTTCAAATTATCTATTGTGATTTCTAAAAATAATTATCTCAAAATCGCCTGTTATGATCATTGGAGACGAGCAATGGAGGTTTATGACCAAACAATTACTTCAGTTACAAACAATTAGCGAAATACGCCAAATAGTTGAATATTTTCTGTCCAAACAAATAGAATAAAAAAATAAAAATAAAAAAAACTTAAAGGACCGTAATTTGATTTTGGAATAATTGACGATTGGTAATGATGCCAAATTGCCAATTGGTAACAGAGAGATACTGTAGTATATGAAGGAAGACCTAGAAAAGTAAAGTCAAAGCCAATGAAGTACTAATGACACTCCTCGTTCCAAAATAGTATTTGTTTTACTTTTATTTTTTCTTCGTTTAAATTTTTAACTTCCCATATCTAAGACCACAAAATTAAAGAATATTTTGATACATTCAACACATCTTTAATTTAAGACCACAAGATCAAAAATCTTCTTTAATTTCATAAACTTCGTGTTAAGTCAAAATCAAACAAACATTTTGAAATGGAGGAAATACTTTCATGTATATGTAGAGTGTGAAGTGACAACAACAACAACAACAACAACAACAACAACAAAATACTCACTGTAATCCCACAAGTTGGGTTTGAGGAGGGAGGTGTACACAGTTAGCGAAATACGCCAAAGTAGTTGAATATTTCTTTGAATTATGTTGCTGGCCCCAATAGCCCTAACTAGATGACTGCTTTAGTTATTTTCTCTATGATGACTATGTCGTTGGCCATAATGAGCTATGTCGGAGAGTTCCACATTGGATTAAAAATGTGATTTTCTCATATGATTTTAGCTAATCCTTCCATCATGAGCTAATTTTCAGGGTTGAGTATAATTCATTTCTTTACAAGCTCACAAGCTCGTTGTTGATCACCATCTTCACTTTGCTGTACGAAGTAATGTGCTTTTCGCAAACCAAATTTGACAAAAAGTAGGGACAAAATGATAAAAAAAAAACTAAAATTAATGCAAGGCCGAATGAAAATAATGAATGTCACTAAAACTCAATTACATAATCAGGGGTCGTTTGGTTCAAGATCAAGTTATTGGGTCCTTGAATATAATAATAGGATTATATATTTCATTTTTATATGGCATATATAATTTTATGATTGTGATGTAAATTTATCAAGAGTATTTTTAGCTAAACACGAGATAAAATTAATTTTAAATTTTATACTGGAATAACTCACTTAACCTCTCCAACCAACCAGTCCCTTAATGTTTTTTTTGACAGATTGATCAAAACTACCAATATAATGTAGTATCTGATGTTGATCAACTCTGTTCTTCCTTATACTTTAGCTATAGTATTATTGTTAGGGAGAAATTTGGCCTGGTCTCTTGACTTGACTCGTAACAAAGTTTCAACCTTAAATATAATAGAAGGTAAATTCGTCAGTCGTCAAATATAATGGATTAAATATAAATTTCTTAACTCAAACTACTTTGATACATGAAATCCTTCCATTAATATTCTTATTTGTTTTTTACAAATATAATTATCAAAGTTAATCAAATTGAACTGAAATCAAGATAATTGATATAGTTCAAAAAAAAATCAACTTTAATTATTCACAATAAATTTACAAGCAATTTTTTATGATATAAAGTTTTTGAAATTCAGACCCCACTTGTAAAATGACACTCGGTATATTGTTATTGTTGTATAAACATTTTGAAATAGTTGATTGAGTTAATCATTCACACCCCTTGTGTTAAGAAAGGCAAGACTATTCTTAGCTCTTAAGTAATGAAAGGAATAATTAGGAGAGCATTATCCAAAAGAAAAAAGTGATGAAATCGATAAGATCAATTGCAGTCCCCTCTAGCTTTGGCAAAAATAATTGTACTGAGCCTTCAGTTCTAATAGAAAAACAAATATACTGCCAAACTTTACGTACTAATGCAAAGAAAGGAAATGAGAAAGAGCAGACATTGAAAATTATTGAAGCAACTTTCTTGCTTTACGAAACTGTACGGAGCCAATTGAGATGGAGTCCGGAACCAAAATGACCTAAAAAAAGACCAAGTGAACCAAAATATCCAAAAAAAAAATGTGATACAAAAATACCTTTAAATAGCACGGTAATTCTGCGTTATTGAAACTTTTTATGCTACTCGATTAAGTCGAATCAACGCGATAAATTCTTGTATCATTTGGTGTTTGTGTACAACTTCAATAACGCAGTTTTTTTCTGCGTTATTTGCGGCACTACACACTTCTGTTCCCCATCTATTCCCAAAACCACTTCTTATATTATAATATTTTAATGTTAGTATTATAAGCTAACATTATCTTTTGGAACTGTAATAGCTTATAAACTATCTGTGTAAATTCTACTTAAAGTTAAATGATATAAACTATTATAGTTTTAGATTTAGTCATGTATCTTTATACTCTTTAACATTAATAATTTCAATACATTACACAAAATTTAAAATATAATAATATTTTAATGTTAGTTTATATTAAAGTTCTAGATATTACACTAAATCAATAAGTAATTTGAATAGTAAAAATATTATTCCATATATTGAAAATTTTTGTATGTAACATTAAAATTCCCTCTGTTTCAATTTATGTGTACTTTTTACTATTTGGGGAGTCTTCGAGGTGGTTCTTTGACTATGTTTTCCTTATGTTTTTTTTTCTAAATTATTTGAATTATAAATTATCATGACTTATAGTACTTTTTATGTAGTTTCTAAATATATAAATTTTATTTTTTATAATTTTGAAAAATCTATGAAAAAATTAAGGTCAAAATTATAAAGTTTGACCTTCATACTCCGAAAAGGTTCACATAAATTGAAACGGATATTTTAAATTTTGTGTAATGTATTGAAATTATTGATGTTAAAGAGTATAAAGATACATGACTAAATCTAAAACTGTAATAGTTTTTATCATTTAATTTATCTTTTAGGATGTACACAAGATAAATGACTTAATCAAATATTATAAAAAAAAATTTAAATAGTTTATAGTCATTTTAGTTCCGGACTATTACATCCTAAAATATTTGTGATAATATTTGATTAAGTCATTTAATTTGTGTACATCCTAAAAGATAAATTAAATGATATAAACTATTACAGTTTTAGATTTAGTCATGTATCTTTATACTCTTTAAGATCAATAATTTCAATACATTACACAAAATTTAAAATATCCGTTTTTTTTTTTTTTTTCAATTTATGTGAACCTTTTCGGAGCACGAAGGTCAAACTTTATAACTTTGACCTTAATTTTGTCATAGATTTTTCAAAATTGTAAAAATAAAATTTATATATTTAGAAATTACATAAAAAGTACTATAAGTGTGATAATTTATAATTCAAATAATCAGAAAAAACATAAGGAAAATACGGTCAAAGAACCACCCAAATAGTAATAGGTAAACATAAATTGAAACAGAGGGAATTTTAATGTTATATACAAAAAATTTAAATATATGGAATAATATTTTTACTATTCGAATTACTTATTGATTTAGTGTAATATCTAATTTTATAATATAAACTAACATTAAAATATTATTATAACTTAAATTTTGTGTAATGTATTGAGATTGTTGATGTTAAAGAGTATAAAGATACATGACTAAATGTAAAACTGTAATAGTTTATATCATTTAATTTTAAGTAGAATTTACACATTAAAAATTTTTGCACAGATAATTTATGAACTATTATAGTTCCATCAGATAATGTTAGTTTATAATACTAACATTAAAATATTATAATATAAAAAGTAGCTTTAGAAATTTTAGAAAATTGGATAAAGTGAGGGGGGAGGGGGGGGGGGAATAAGGAGAGTGTCGGTGAAAGGGTGGGGAACAGAAGTGGGTGTAGCAATGGAACGCAAATAACGCAGAAAAAAGCGTGTTATTGAAGTTATAACGAAAGTCAGAATACGCGCGGTAATTTATTGTGTTATTGGACTTAGCGGCGTTCTGATTAAGTACAATAACTTGTGATAAATCTTGCGTTAAAATACTGGTATCACATTTTTTTCTTGTGGTATTTTGGTTCACTTGGTTTTTTTTGGGTCATTTTGGTTCCGGACTCTATTGAGATGTGATTAGGATTGGGTCCCCTCGCAAGTCTTTGCTCAAACTAAGACACATAAATAAATGGAGAGAAGTAATTATTATTATTTTTGTTTTAATTTATGTGACATAAGTTGTAGTATTAATTTAGTATAAGAAAAATTAAGACTTTAGAAACTTATGTTTTAAATATCTTATAATATTTGTATAGCTATATAATTTTTTGAAATATATGGCTGTAAATATGTTGTAAGATTTATGTATTTTCGTTCAAGGTAAAGTAAAAGCTATAAAGATCAGGAGCTTGCTTTTTATAAAATGAGATTAGGGTCAAAAACACAAGTATCATCTTTCTTTTTTTTCTTTCTTTTTTTTTGAGTTTTCTACCTGAACTATCAGGTGTGCAAGTTTCCTACCTAAACTATCACCAACAATTTTGTAAAATGCACCTCAACTATCAGTTGTTCACTTTTAATGAGGTGTGTTTTACAAACTAGTTTACAAACTAGTTGGTCATAGTTCAAGTAGGAAAAGTGAATAACTGATAGTTGAGGTGTGTTTTGCAAACTAGTTGGTGATAGATTAAGTAGAAAACTCTCACACTTGATAGTTCACATAGAAAACTCAAACAAAAATGATACTTTAGATGTGTTTTTTACCCTTTTTATCTCTTTTAGAATTTAAAATGTGTTACTAATATTAAGCAATAAATATTCAGGCTAGTTGATACTCAGTACACTATATTTCTTGACTCACTTTAACTTAAGTATATATCCCGGTCTACTTTTCATCCCCCAATAAAAGTAGGAGTCTGTGGCTTAAGTGACACACACAAAAAAAAAAAAAAAAAAAAAAAAAAAGGCACATAATAGAGGTGCGCAGCAGCACAAATTGGAACCAAAATAACACAAAAAAAAAAAAAAAAAAAAGAGTTACAAAAGTAGGTTTCACGCAAAGATTCTATGCTGAAGAAGTACTTTTTTAAAAATTTATCAAAAAAATCACGTTTTTTAAATACTTTTGGACAAAGATTAGTCATTTCAAAATCCCGAAATATCAATATTTTATATAGAACTTGTTATCCTTTTTTTTTGCGTACAATAACGTTGGCTCATTACATCAAGTATACCTAAACGTTTGGATCATCATTTTAGGTGTTGTAAAGTGCCCTGAAGTAAGTTTTGTTTGTTTGGAAACTTGCCAAGTGTCATATTTTATAGAGTTTTGATTTAAGTGTTTTATTATTTAGTCAAGTCGAATGTACTAATAAAAATACTATATTAAAAAATAATTCATCCAATACGAGAGTACCCTCTTTCGGGGGTTTTGAAACATGACTAATCTTTGCCCAAAGTATGAAAAAAACGTGATCTTGATAGCTTTAAAAAAAAAAAAGTACCCTCTTTCACGCATAGAATCTTTGCGTGAAACCTACTTTTGTAACTTTTTTTTTGTGTTATTTTGGTTCCATTTTTTTTTTTTTTTTTTTTTTTTGTGTCACTTAAGCCACGGACTCCTACTTTTATTGGGGGATGAAAAGTAGACTGGGATATATACTTAAGTTAAAGTGAGTCAAGAAATATAGTGTACTGAATATCAACTGGCCTGAATATTTATTGCTCAATATTAGTAACACATTTTAAATTCTAAAAGAGATAAAAGGGTATTTTTATAAAAACGTGATCTTGATAGCTTTCATTTGTGCGTGAAACCTACTTTTATATTTTTTTTATTTTTTTTTTGTGTTATTTTGGTTCCAATTTTTTTTTTTTGTGTCACCTAAATTGCGGACTCATAAAAGTAGTCCTTAGTGCAAGCCATATTCTTTTCATCCACCAATAATATGTTATCTCTCTCTCATCGTACTAGTTTAATCAAAAAGGAAAACACATACTCGTAAAATGTTGCTGTCCAATTCCCTCATTTTCTCCCTATCTATTCTTTTTTATATATCCATAATACCAAAATTGAATAGGCAGTAACTTTAATGCTATATTTAATTGCTAATATTTTTTTGTGTATATTCTATGGTCTTCAACCTTAGAGGTGCAGTCTACTCAGAATAAAAGAACCAGAGAGAGAGAGAGAGTAGCATAGTTCACTCAGTGAGAAACATAACCATGAGTTTTCCAACAGAGGAAGATGATAATTACAACAAAAACGAATCAAATTCAATTCAAGATGATCAGATCAAGCGAGCTCAACTAAAAATGCAATTTCGCAGTACAAGAAAGGGGGATGATGAGACCATTGAGTCCTATGTGAAAAGATTGAAATCCATAGCAGATTCTCTAGCAGCAATGGGCCTTCCAATATCAGATTGGGACATGGTGTTGCAACTTCTTGCTGGTTTGCCTAGTGAATACGAGCCCCTCAGGAAAATAATAGCATCAAAGTGGCCTCACCCCACTTTTGAAGAGGCTTGTTCCATGGTGTACATGCTGGAGGGCATATTACTGCAGGTAAGGATGTCGCAGATTCAAGATTTAAATTTTATGACTTTAATTTTAAGATTTTTAATATTGAATCACTTATGTTTTAAAATCCTGAGTTCATATTTATTTTTATTGAAACTTTAGCGAATTTGTATACATAAATCAAAACCCTATGTCAAAAGTACTAGGTTTCAATGTTTCATATGAACACAGTACTAACAAGTTGTATCCACAGGTGTCAAATGGATAGGTCAAAATGAGTTGTGAGATTCGTCTAAAATTTACTTGGGCTAAAAACGGGTTGAATTAAAATGAACTAAAAAAAGGGTCATAATTTAATCTTCCTAATTCTTATTAAGTTTTAATTACTTTATTTATTCTTTTATCATTTTTTGAATGTATGATGAAAACAAATTGCCTTCCTGCGTCACACAAAGGTAAGTGTGCATACATTCTACCCTCTTCAGATCACTTGTGGAATTACATCAGGTATGTTGTTGTTGTCTGATAAAAACAAATTCTTTATTATTGGTTACATAACACATTAAACAAAAATATAATGTTTTCTTGAACATACTTTAACAAGATTTTTTATAGATTAATTTGAGATATGTATCTGTCCAAATATCAAATATTTTGAATTGAGCATTTCAATATAACCCGCCTAAACTTAAGCGAGTAAGGCGGATTATATTTTAAAGAGCTAATTTTACCACCCATAGTTGCAGGATCATCATGAGTAGTCTGCTTTTATTACCCTAAAGAAGGTGGCTACTATTGTTGGTATAGGGGGTACTATAATGGGTGCAGCGGCTACATTCCCTATTGTAGGTGCATCGAAGATGATTGTAGTTGGTGCAGTTAGTACGACAATGGGTGCAGTGGCTGGCTGGAAAATTTGGAAGACGCAAAAAGAAAAGTTATTAATGATATGAATAGAGCCTAGTCTTATTGTCAACAACCCTTGTTTCCTTTTTGTGTTTGTTGTTTAAGTAAATGGATCTAACTAATCTTCATCTTCAAAAGCTTGAATTGCTACTCCTATTTAAAGTTTGTCTTTGAGATGTATGATATGCAACATGATATGCAGTTGAAGTTCTATTATAATATTTTCGTTTTCCTTTTAGGGCATTTTTGGTATGGAGGAATGTTTTTTCTTCATTTTTTTTCATGTTTTTGGTAGTGGTGCCTCTCCATTTTCTCTGCCCAATTAAATATTTCGTTTTAGGTACCTCGTCATTTTTTTCCTAGTTTGTCGTTTAGCCTAATTCCTTTTTGTGAACTTGCTTGTAATTACATTAAGTCAAAGCTTCAATGCAAGCGGAATTAAGAGAATGGTATAATGGATAGAAATTTTTAGATGTGTTTGTCGTCAAGTAATTGGATCTTCGATTTCTTGTAATCAAAGCTTGAACTGGTACCTAAATTAAGTCTTTTGTGATGATACGCCTTCGTTCATTTTTACTTATCATGTTTTAACTTGACACGTTTATTAAGGAGCCAAAAATAGAATGACAAGTGTAATTGAAAACACACCTTAATTTGTTATTCCATTTGAATTGACGATCAATGTTCTTGAAAAAGACCAAAGTCTACGGTTACTCATCACTAAGCTAGCGTTTGGCCATAGATTTTCAAAAAAAAAAAAAATTGAAAAACTTGATTTGGGTGAAATTTTTCAAATTTTAAAAATGTGTTTGGTCATAATTTTTCAAAGCATATTTCACTTTTTGTTTTGGAAAACATGAAACATTACTTATACCCACAAGTTCTAAAAACTATCAAGAATACTCAACCATACAAAACATACATACTTGTTAATCGAAAATTATGCGGGACATGATATTTTACCAACAATTGCTAATAACACACTTACTAGCTACTTCAATTCAAATTACAATACAAAGGGTCATCCGTGCAAGAAAAAAACAACGGTAGTACCTAGCTATTCTTTAATATAATCTTCTTAGATTGTACGAACAATCTTCACCTTTATAGAAGAGATTGTTTTAATTGTGAAAACATGGTAGATACGATTTTAACAGAGGAACATGGTAGATAGAATTAGTTGGGTCATAAATAGATAGATTTTTTTTTTGTAAAATACAAAAATTTGGGGTAGTTTTTAAAAGTTTTGACAAGGCCAAAACATAGATCTTGGCCCAAAAATAGGTTTGAGCCAGAATTTGGGAACTTGAAGATTTATTTTCAAAATCTGTCAAAATTTTATGGCCAAACAAAGATTTGAAAACAAATCTATAAAATATGCTCCCAAAATCTATGACCAAACAGGAGCTAAGAGTAGGTTCTTGGTAACCTATGTCGGACTCGGGTGCCGGTGTTGGATACGGGTACGGATCTAGAGGTCGGATTCGTCATGATCTAAATTTGAAGATTTGTGGTTACGAATCTAGGTACAAGTACGGGTGCGGGAATTCGGCAAAAAATAATTTAAAATTATAAAAATAGAGTTATAAAACCTAAATTATCAGCTATTATGTGAAAAACTTGAGGAGAAAATATTGATCAAGAGGGAATCTTGGAAGGAGATAAATTGGAAAAGGAGTGACATAGAAATTTCTATATACAAGTTATTCCATTTTCTTCAATTTCAACACAACTTTTGTTTTGATTACATAAATCATTGAATCTGTCCGGAATTTCTCCCTCGATTCTGGTCAAAGTACCCAAAATTGGTTGACCAAATTGGGGATGGATCCCACACCCACACCCATGTCGTGTCGACATAAATGCGGCACCGAAAGTGAAGAGTCCAAGCAACATAGTTGGTAACCGTAAAAAGTAATCTACTTGGCTTGTTAGTTGATTTTAGTTGCCATTTCAATGCTATTGAAAGTACCACCATTGATTAGTACTCCCTGTGTGCCAATTTGTTTGATACTTCTCTCTTTTCGAGAGTCAAACTTCTTAATTTTGATCGTGTGTTTGAACATAGAATCTTTAAATATTTTAAAATAAAATTTACATATTTGGAAACTACGTAAAAAGTACTATAAGTCAATAATTTATTATTTAAAATATTTAAAATAATGACGGTCAAAGAACAACTCGTTTGACTCTCGAAAAGTGAAAAGTGTCAAAGAAATTGGGATGCCAGGAGTATGAGTTAATGCAAAGAAAATCAAACTCAAACGGCCCAGTTGAAATGTAATTTCAGTTGCAAAATAAATTTGGTTTAAAATAAATTTCCCTTAGATGGCATTGATATTGTTAAAAAAATTTACTCTTGATCCGATAGATGATTTATATATTTCCTCGGTCCCAAAAAGACTGTCATGTTTCGGATTAGGAGGGGCAAAATAACTGATGTTCGGTGCAATTCCGACATAGAATCTTCAATTGTTTTGAAATAAAAATTACTACATATTTAGAAACTACATAAAAAGTACTATATAAGTCACAACAAACTATTTCGGAAACATTTGAAAAAATTATGGTAAAAAAAATATTCTTTAACTTTCCAAATACTTCGTAACTATGACAATCTTTTTGACTCGGAGGAAGTAATAATTATCTAATTATCTCAGCATTATTACTTTTTTAAGGAGAAATAAAGAGTAATGTAATCAAATCTATTAATATATTCCTAATAAGTGTATCAAAACCTTAATATTCATGATCATGATAAAGCAGGTTAAAATTAAAATTCCAGAGTTCATTGCCTTTCATTTCTCTATTATGCTTGTGTTTTGCTTTCTCAATATCCTTCAATTTCTTCTCGCAGCAGGGTAAGTCCTCTGCTCTGGTGTATTTCATCATGAAAGCGCTTTGCCTAGTTAAAAAAGAAAATAACTGTAATTTAACAATAATATATTCGCTTTTAATTTCACAAGTGGGATTTGGAAAAGGTAGGATATATGCAGACCTTACCTCCACCTTTTGAGGGGTAGAGAGGTTGTTTCTGTTAGACCCGCAACACAACAATGCTTAACCAAAACAAGCTAAAGGAAAAATACTTGGAGCCGGGCCTTCTTTTCGCACTATTACGGATATGAAAATAATGGTAAAAATCGGATTCAATTGTCCATATTTTTATCGAAAATAGGATTGACTACCGATTCCGAAGGAACTGGAGTTACATCTCAAGACAACAAAGTAATTCAAGAAAAATAATGATAGTGTCTCAAAGTTTAGAGTTAATTTCCTGAACAATCACCTAGGTTTTGAAATTGTCTACTAAAATCATTTTTTTGCGCGGATTGCCCTTCATTTGGGATGGTCTTTAATATTTGCCCTTCAAATTGGTGGTCTTTAAGTTTTGCCCTTCGCCTAGTACCCCGAGGTTATGGGTTCGAACCTCAGCTCAAAAAAAAAAAAAAAAAAAAAAAAAAAAAAAAAGTCGCAAGCTAATTAACGCCTTAAGGCGAAATTTGTAAACTCTCGCCTTGCGAATTTTTTTTAAATTTTTGAGCGGGGGGTTCGAACCCGAAACCAACGAATTTTTAGCGAAGGGCAAAGTTAAGACCACCATTTGAGGGGCAAAATTAAAGCCACCCAGTGGCAATCACCGCAAATTGCCCTACTAAAATCACTTATCTCATTTTCGCATCGTTGTTTTGATTTTAGCATATCCGACTCTTTTTCCTTGTTTTCTTTTTGGTCTTTCGGAAAGCGCCCTCCCAACCTTCGAGGTGGGGGTAAGGTCCGTCGCGTACACTTTACCTCTCTCACCGCGTTGTGGGATTATAGGTATCTGTTGTTGTTGTTGTTGATCTATTAAGATTATAAATCATTCAACTATTATTATTTTTCTCAAAAAACACTAAACACCACAAAAATTTCGTTCTCTCCAGCAAACATACCTAAAAAAATAAAAATAATCTTAACAGACAATTCGCAAAAAATAAGAGCATGTTTGGAAGGACACATGGGAATTGGACAAACAAACAAGTTGCCGTAACTATGTTGTGATAAACAAACAAGTCGTTGTAATTATAATAATGTGTAATTTAATAGGCTGTGCCAATTACCTGGTGACTTTCCAAACAGACCCTAAATGACAAGGGAATTAACTCCAAAGTTTAGAACAGATGACAAAGGCACATTCACAAGCAAAGAAAATTTTGGCCACAACAAAAGTTTGATATTCTTTATATATGTTTCTTGACTCTCTTTGAGTAATTGTGCTAGTCAACTTTTCATCCACCAACCAAATTAGACCATAGTGCAATGAATTGTCACCTCATCATACTATCTTAACTGAAAAGTTTTGTTCACAGTATCAAACGAATCTTAAGGTTTTCAACCTTACAGGGTAAAGTGAACCAACCAAAAAACTATACCAGCCAGAGAGAGGAGAAAAGAAAGACTAGAGACTTCAATCATCCAGAACCAAACAATGAGTTTTCCATCAGAGAAAGGTGATACTGTTGAAAAAGACGAAAAAAATTCAGCTCAAGATGGTCAGATCAGGCGAGCTCAACTGAAAATGCAATTTCACGGTACCAGAAAGGAGGATCACGAGACCATCGAATCTTATGTGAAAAAATTGCAATCCATAGCCAATTCTCTGGCAGAAATCAACAATCATGTATCAGATCAAGATTTGGTTTTGCAACTTCTTGCTGGTCTGCCTTCTCAATATTCGCCTTACCAGGACACAATCCCATCTCAGTTTCCTCTCCCCCATTTTTCAAAGGCTTGTTCCTTGCTTTACATGTACGAAACATTATTGCAAGAGCAAGAAACAACAAATCCTACTAGTAGTGAGGAGGGAAATTATAATAAAGAGACATTTGATAAGTTTCTTGATATGCTTTGTTCAGTGAGTAGTGTGGCTTCAACTGCATGTGGCCTTTGGAATATGTTTGGAACTTCATCAAATATGAGAAATAAGAAATACTATGCAAAAAGACCTAACGGAGGAAGAGGAAACTATAGTAAGAGAGGTGGTTTTCGTCGGAAGTAACATTGATTATTACCGCCCCTCTGAACCCGTTTGTGTGCGATAACATTGGGTATGTTGTGTTCGCTGTTGTTGTAGTGAGGCTTTAATCCAACAAGGGAATCTTTATTAATTTTCACCAATTTTCCATGTCCTGTGCTGTGTTCAACTTTTTAGAATTGTATCTTTTTAGATCTCTTGTTTTTCTATGGTGATTTTCAGTTTAATATAACAAAGCCTGGACTTCTTTTTTTTTTTTTTTTTTTTTTTTAAATTACTTTCAGTGTTCTTCAGATTGGATGCGACTGAACATGCTGTTGAAGTCTGCAAGACTTCATTTTTATTTTGTTTTCCACCATTTTGGTGTACGAACTCAGCAAATGATTCTATAATTTATTGCTCTTTTTGAAGTGCGTGATTCAGAATATTGTTCTTAGCATCATTGTGAAGTTATATTTTAATTTGGAGTGCTTTGAAGCTCGATTAAGGTGGCTTGGATCGATTTTGAAGCTGAGTTCAACGAAGAAGATGATAACATTTTGAAGACCAAATCAGATTTAAAATAATTAACAAAATGAGAATTGGAGGTGTTTTTCTTAGTTAAATGGGCTTTTAGGTGGGGCGGGTATGACTCTTACATGGGTCTGGGTTTGTGTTCAAATTTTAATTAATTTGAATCATTTCAAAATTAGCCAATAGAATCGCGCCACGTAATAAATAAATTCATTAAGATTAATTTCAGAGGGCGTCGTTAAAAATAAGGGTATTTTAGAGCCAAAAGGTTGACGGCTGGGGCAATTTTAGCCCCAAAAATGAATGAAGGGTATTATTGTACCAAAAACGATAGTTCAGGGGCATTTTATGCCCTTTCCGTATTTTCTATAGAAGACTTCTGTTGCGGTCTTCTTTTTATATTAAGGGCGAAGCTTCAATTCAATTGTTTAAGCTAGAGTTGGTGGGGACTGCAATTGATCTAATCCATTAATTAACAATTTTCCTTATTTATCTTTTGGTTAGTGCTCTCACAATTATTCCTTCAATTGAGATATTAATAACATAGAAACCTACTTCAAGTCTTACTGTAGAATTGTAGAACTTCAAGTAAGAATTAAATGTTGCAATCCAAATGGATTATGAAGTATTCGTTATTGAAGATTGTAGATATTTGTTAAAGGCCAAGAAGGTCATGATTGGACATGTCTGGAGGGAAGCAAGCCAGTATGCCGATTTTATAGCAAATGAAGGACATAACATGAAGAAGCTTTGATATTTTGGAGTAATATATTTAAGGATATGAAGTTTATTTTCATAGCGGACTTAAACCGTATTGCTTATGAACGATTTTAGGATTTTTGTTTTGTTTTCGATATATCAAAAAGGTATGAAATTATGCCATGACCTTTTTCTTTCTTTCACATTGTACTATTAATTTACCATTATACTTACATATATCACTCGTTTAGTATCGAGGAAGTTTCAATATTTTTGTAGGTGAGACCCACTAAGTTTTTCGATGGGGCTAATTCCAACCAACTTAATAAAACAATCCTATGACATTGGCTATGTACAGTTTCATTAAGAACAAAAGTTTCTCTTCACTGTTTGCTATATCTTTTTCTATATTTTGAACAGAAGATTTATGTTACGATCTTCTTTTTATATTAAGGGGGAAGCGTCAATTCAATTATTTAAGCTAAAGCTGGTAGGGACGGCAATTGATCTAATCTATTAATCAACAATTTTCCTTTTTTATCTTTTGGTTAGTGCTCTCTCAATTATTCCTTTGGTTGCTTTATTGTTAAGAATCTCTTTGCCTTGCCTTTTCGGCTTTTCCTATAATGTAAATAGCATTTTCTCTTTAAACAAGAAATTTTTAAATTCAAATTAATCAAGTACTAAACTTAATACTGGACACTGAATGGGACCAAAAACACCAATAGGAACTTGGCCCTCCGGATTTACTTTCCTTTGTCCTGTATGATATTTCTCTTTTCACTTGCTTCGGTACAAAAGCTTCAATTACCTATCTAGGTTTAAGTAGATCAATTAAGGTGCATCTTCTTTTTTATATACTACTCCCTCTGTGTGACACTTTTTGCTTTTCAAGATTCAAACTGCATGAACTTTGACTAACATTTTAAGATGGAGAAAAGTTGCAACTTATAGTACTTTTCATGTAGTTTTCTAATATATAAATTTTAATCTTAAAATATTGAGTTAATCTAATCCAATTTAGCTTCAAAATTTGGTCAAATTAGCTCTCGAAAAACGAAAAGTGCCACGTAAATTGGGATGAAGGGAGTATCAAATTACTTTAACCTACAATGTAGTGGCAATTAGTTACTCTATGTTTATTAGAATATCACTAAATGTATATTATAATTATATCAATTGTGTAAATATCTTTTACATTAAAGAGCATAAACTTCATATGTATTGTGGTAACCAAAAATTTTTCGTCAATCAAATTGGTAGCACAGTCTAGGATACATGCCACTCATGACTTAAAATAGTGGTGAAACCATAAATTTCGTCAATTTAATTAAAAGATTAATATATTTTGATCTATATAAGATTAATATATTTTGATCTATATATAGGTATAATTTCTTTTCACCTAAAGTGTTCAAAGTGACCACCGTTTGATCTATGTGACTGCTCCTCTAGCTAAAGAGAAGAATCAAAATCATGGTCTTTGTTTGAGAATTAAAAACAACTACTACTTTAATAAGTTCTTCTAACATAAAAAATTCAAAGAAATTTTCACGAGGAGGTAGAGTGTACATCTTACCCTTCCCTCAAATCCGATAGACCCTCCACTCAAATAAAGCATTACTCAGTAGTTTTGAGAAAGGGATAGTACTCCATAGACATGGAGAAAAAAAAAAAGCTGAAGCGTATAGCAAAGAAGTTCCAGGAATCATTTTACTTTTCCAAATTTTCACATAACAAATCCAAACAAGACATATTAAACAAAAGTCGAATAAACTAAATGACATTAATTAAGCATAGATAAAAAGTACTTCAACCATCACCCCACTCGATTTAATTAACTTAGGAGACCCCTTGACTTCATCTCGTGTTTACTTTTTTATATTTTTGAACCCCCTTAATAAACATCTTGATTCTGCTACTGTTGAAATTTGAAGGAGACAACCAATTAGACAAGTTGATCACCAAGATAAGATCGGAGATTCCGAAAGTAAGTAAGAATTTAATAAGTTGATACAATGATATCGCTTCAATGTAATGATTGCTTCTTGCAATGCTTGAAATTTTGAAGAACACACTAAAAAATAAATCTTGAACTTTTGTAAGTTTTACAGTAAAATATTAGGGGTTTAGGAGACTTGAGAATAGAATAAGAATAATTAAAAAGAGAATTAAAAAGGTAAAGAGATAATATGAATAATATGTGATTTGTTAGAATATAAAGGAGATACTATTCCTTCCTAATGCAACGGTTCCAAATCCCAAAAAGTTATTGTTGTAAATCTTCTCCTAAAATAACTCTCCTAATTGTAGAAGATAGGAGTACAAATATTTATTTTTAAATAATTAAATGGAAGCTGCTAAACTACCACACTAATTTGGCCCAAATTTGGCTACACCTATAAAAAAACTACCATAACCTTTACTTCTAGAATTTTTGCTACCAGCAATTTCCACCAATAATTTTCCCTCCAAAACACATTATTAAATACACTAACTTATGCTTATTCAAGTCAAAATATTTTGTAGATTTCAACTTGAAAATTTCAAGGAGAAATAAATAGAAAATTTTCAAATAATATAATATATAGAATGTTCGTCTTGCTTGATCCTTTATGCCAACTTTAATCAAAGAATAATCATCATTATTAAAATAATTAGCTCATTTTATAAATATTATTGTCTCCTAGCACTTAAAATAATTGGAGGTAATATGAAGACATGAATAGGTCCAAAATTTTATATAATTGTATAAAAGAAATCAGATACTTTATAAACATTCTAGGAACTTTTACTAGATTTTTTTGGCATACATAATGGAAGATAAAAAAAAGTATACTTTAAAATGTTAAATCCCAATATTTGTTTGCAATTTATTTTATTTCCTTTATTTATTATGATGGTAATAATTATCTTGTAAGACTAACTAATATTAAAAAGAATTATATTTAAAAAAAATGATGAATAAATGATTAATTATATTATTAATTTTTTTTGTCGTTAAAAATTACTCCTACCCCTCCCACCAAAGAGAAAATTATTACCACACCAATATTTTCTTGGAAAAAAAGGGAATTAGTGTTTTAACTATAAATTCGGGCAGAAGTTAATATATAGTTTGGTCAATATCACATCTCGCCAATTGAAGTTTTGCTTAAAAACTTTATTCGAGAATTTGTATAAAGAAGGATTATTTGCCGCAGCGCAATAATTCTTTCATTATATTTGTATTATAAAATCTGTTGAATATGTATAAATAATTTATCAAAACAAAAATTAATTTAATATATTTACAAAAATACTTGAATATGTCTTGAAATATGAATTTAAATATGTAATTCAACTAGTTAAGCATCAGATGGCCAAATTAGAACATTATGATTATTTTTCCTTTCGCACTTCAAATGTTGGTAAGTCTTTCACTCAACAAAGCTTAAAGTTCTGCAATGAGATTAACAACTCAAAATTTTAAGAAGAAATAGAGGAGAAAACATAAAAAAGACTCATCGTTTTGTTTGAAAATTTTAATTTATTTCAAATTAAGTATTCGATCTAGATAATACATCAATTATATATGTAGATTTACATTTTTTTAATATGAATACTACAGATTGAAAACAAAACAAAAAAATAGTAAAAGTAAGTTTCTTGTTATTCCGTTATTGCTATATATGCAAAGTTATTTATCTTAAAAAACACAAATCAAATCTTAGAAAATATTCTAGAAAATAAGATAAATATAATTAAAAAGATATTAAATCAAGAAAAATAAACTAAGCGTGTTAACACAAAGACGGACTCACGTGTAACGATGAGGGGTGACCGATGCCTTCAATTTTGAAAAAAGTGTCTCTCCACTAGTGAGATCCAAATTTAACTTCGTGAGGCTAATATAGTTTTGTTTTTTACGTATCTGGCTTTCTACCCTCTCACTCCTTCAAACTTTTATTTTTATTTTGTTTACATTTTTATTCATTTACAATATTCTTTTATACTACAAAGTTATCTTTCACCCTTAATTTAGAATAAGAGTTGAAAATTTTAATTGAATTTGTTAATAGTTCTAGTGATTTTAATTAGTTAATGTGCATTTATTTTCTTCTGATTTGATTATGTAAAAATGTGATAGCTGTCAAAAATGCCTTTGAGTACTTTTTAGTAATCTTAATATTTTTAAAATATAATATTAACAAAAATATATTAATACCATAAAATATAAAAAATAATAAAGTAATCAATTAAATCTAACAAAAAATATCAAAATAAATCTATATATTTTTCATCAACTTGTCTAATTAATATGCACAATTTTAAAAATAGAAAGAATTTTTTTACCATTTATCTTCAAATTTTATTCATTAGAAAAAAAAAAATGGGAGAGAATTTTCTAATAAATTCAACAAAATTCGGTTTCTTTATTGTTTACATATTTATAAACAAAAATTTATTATTATAATTGAATCAATCGCGAACCGTCTGAATATAAATGTTATCATCATTTTTGGACTACTGACCCATTTACTATAAATGTAAAAGTCAACCCGTGACTGTCAATTTTTGAATTCTCCTATGTGATGACGGTTAAAGAACAATAAAGTTACATATGAAAGAATTCAATTTCTAGCTTAAACTCTTGAAATTTCTCATTTTAAATTCTTTTAGAGGAAAAATGACTAACATATGTCATTATTTTAAAGTTATAACTTTATAAGAATTAATTTTAAGTTGCAAGTAACTAAGTAATCCATGTAAGAAAATTTTATAATTTTTTTTTTTAATAAGGAATAGAATTTATTATTTTTTTTAGTAATTAAGAAAGAAAAGTATGTGTGCATCAAAACTTTTGAGATTCTCAATGTATTGGGAAAAAATTCCAAAATTGAATTGATGAGAGAGGATTCCATGCAAATTTTGAATTAATGAATTTTGGGAGGAAAGGGTAGAAATGATATAGACTAAGCATAAATTATTAAATTTAACCTAGATACCCATCTGAATTTATTGAACTACCCTCATTTCGGGCCATTGTGGCTAAAATCAGTGTGGCACAAAGACCTTTCCGTAATTTTGATATTATATAGAGTAGTTTTAGGGAAAGTGGGGCCCCCTCCCCACATTAAATGGAGAAAGAGTCGCTTTAAACTTCCTCCCCAAAAATAGTATTCACGTGGGTGTAACTAACCATATGAGTAGTATTTTTTTTTTTTTAAGTAGTAGTAATCTATAGTATATAGGATCTTTTTACAAGTGGGGCTCCCAAAAACATGGAGCCCCAAGCAATTGTTTGACTTGCCTTACACATGAGCCGGCCTGAAATGAACTAAAGAAGGGTCATAATTTAATCTTCCTAATTCTTATTAAGCTTTAATTACTTTATTTATTATTTTATCATATTTAGAATGTCTGATAAAAACAAATTGCCTCCCTACGTCACACAAAGGCAGGGTGTCACGATCCAATTTCGCTAGGTCATGAGGGCACCTACCTTCCCCACCTCGGTAGGCGAACCCTTAACCCAACAATTTACAATTACATAAATAGATAAATAAATAAGTGAAAGAAAATAGAATAACATAAGACTCACGATGATAATATAAGAAGATGCGGAAATAGGAGAAATACACCCCAGTATCTGGTCTGATCATACAAGAGCAACTAACTAACTACTACAAGTTTGAATGATAATAATACACTAGTAGTCTCAAAAACTATGTCTTAGAACTGAAATAAAGACATAATGGATAGAGGAGTCTTCGGGCAGCGAACGTCCCCATGCTCACCCTGAAAGACTCGAATAAGAAAATCCTCGAACAGTCGGCCACAAGGAGTAGAAGTCGATCTCACCTGATACTCTGCATTCATAAAAGAATGCAGCAAGTGCAAGTCAATACAAACAACAAGTACTAGTAGGTATCATAGGCCAACTAACACTAGCTAACGTATATAAAGATAACAAAGCAAGATAAACACAAAAACCAATAAGTACAAGTCAACAATAAGCCGTATCCACGGTACAAGTCATCACATATGTTGTAGCATCTAAACCCAACTGTGTCAAGTCTCAGTATAACAATCCGAATCAGTACATCATAGTACTATCACAACGATCAACAGAAACCACGATACAATGCAGTGCAATAATGTATGTAGGATGAATGCAATGCATGTGTAGCGTTGTACAATATGTCCCAGATGGAGTGACTCCACGTCTCGGCAATCATGACCCATGGGGACCCGCGAAGTCCATGTACCACTCGCTCCGGAATATGACCTCGGATCACGAGTACACTCTCATGATTCCGGTAAAGACCTCGAGCAACGAACACTCATCTCTCTTTTACGCTCTCCGACAGAAACCTCGGAGGCTACATTCTCTCACATATCATCATCAGTACCAGAGCCATGCATATGTCAGTGTATCATGGAAATGCGTATGAATATGACAAAATGTGATATCAATAACTAATTCTATCCGAAATAGTACCACACATGGCACACAAGTAATATCAATAGTAAGGCTACACAATAACCCACAATGGACTCACAATTCTCAGCAGTACCTTCCAGGCACAAGTAATATCAATGATAAGGCTACACAATAAGCCACAATGGAATCACAACTCTCAGCAGTACCTCCCAGGGCACACAAGTAATATCGTTGATAAGGCTACACAATAAGCCACAATGGAATCACAACTCTTAGCAGTACCTCCAGGGCACACAAGTAATATCAATGATAAGGCTACATAATAAGCCACAATGGAATCACTATTCTCATCTCAATATCCATCAAGTAAAGTACCGTATTATCATAGACATGATATATCTCTAATCACCAATATCCGATGTCTCAACATAGTAACGAGCCAATAAGTAAATAGAACAAGATAAGTCAACAACGCAACGGGGTAGATAGCCCCCAAATCACACAAAAATGCCCAACCTAAGACAATATCCGACCCAACTTCATACCCAAGGTTTACATGTATTCTCCCACAATATCATTTAAACATACGCTTCGCTAATCGAAGTCTCACCATAAGGTAAACCATAACCTATCTGGAAGGCTGAACAACAAAGTCTTCAATAATCAAACCTTAGTCTTCTCTTTCCTTTGAGCCTTGAGATAATGAAAGTCTAAACATATCCGAATCATGAAATTAGAATCAATAAGAACATCATTCAAACCCTACTTCTATTCAAGACCCAAATTCCCAACCTATGGAATAAGGTTTATGAATCAGAAAGGTGAAATTAGGAATTTAAAGATCTCAACATGAAATTAAAGCTCTAGGTGATTAATTCCCATCAATATCAAGCTAGAAGAACCAACAATTTACTCAAATTTGGATTCTAGGCAAAACCCCCAAATTTGGGTATAAATCCTAACTCTGAATCTATAATTTAGGCACTAATTAGGAAGGAATCATGCAATAATAGGTTCTAATCATCAAGTCCATGCTTAATGAAGCTAACCCAATCAATAAATCAAGATTTAGAAGCCTAGAAAGAAGAAATCATTGAACCTTTTTTTAAATCCTCAAACTCTTAATGTACTATCATGATAAAGGAATCCTAAGGTGATTATGGATAATAGAATAGCAAAGGAGGTAGAAGAACTTGCCGCAAAGAGTTTCCCCCTAGAATTGACCTAATTTGAATAGTAGCAATATTAGTATCATTCTTCATGACTTTTAATCTAGAATTCAATTATGCTTACACTACTTTGGTTTTGAGGTTCAGCGGAAAGGCAAGGCAAAGGAGTGAGTTATTGGTGTTGCGGTTCGGCCATCCAGGTAGGTTATGACTTACCTTTGGTTAGACTTCATATAGATTATATTTAGATTATATTGTTAGAGATAGCATATGAACCTTCAGGTATAAAGTCGGGATGGATATTGCCTTAGGTTGGGCCCTGTTGTGTGTTGGCGCTAGCCACCCCGTTATGTATGATTTGATTGTTCGATTGTACCAGCTTGATGCCGTGAATCGTTGGTAGATATTGGATTCTGTTTTATCATTCTTGATTATGATATAGTTGGCATACCCACTGTTGGTATTTGTACTCGGATATATTGTTGGCGTACCCACTGTTGGTACTTGTGGTTCGGTTATATTATTGGCATACCCACTGTTGGTATTGTGATTCAGATATATTGTTGGAGTGCCCACTTTTGGTACTTGTAATATTGAGCATGATTATTGACGTCATTCATGCATTGCACGCACTCTCATCTCCATGATACATTATTGAGATATTGATGACATTGATAAAACACTTGATGAGCTGGGCTCAATTTTACTTGAGTGACATAAGAGGCCAATGTCCGATGTTCATCCCGGAATCATTGATTGAGTGAAATTGATATTTAAGAGAACTCTTTTGCTTGAGTGACGTGAGAGTCCGATGTCCGTTGTTCATCCCGAAATCGTTGATTGCATGGCCGATATCCGATGTTATTTTTGAAATTGTTGTTAGTGCGTGGACTCCGCGAGTCCCCCAGGGTGGTGCCGGTGAGAACCCCCAGTGGGCAAATATCCGGGGTCCCGTCTGTCTCTTAGGCAAAGATCCGAGACGGGTGGCACTTAGTCTTTGCGAGTCACAATGGGTGTGTTACTGGGACGTCGATATTTCCATCCGGAGCACATGTATACACCGCATTTGCATGGCATTGCATTGCATTCATACCATTACTGCATTGCATTGCATTATGACTTGACTATGATGTTTGGTGTTGTATTGTGATATTGGATTGGATTAGATACCTTCAGACTTGGCACATTTGGGATTAGATGCTCTACGTAAGTGATGACGGATAATTGAAATTGATTGCATTGTCTTATACTCGCTGGTTTATTTGCTTATCTGCTTTATGATCAGAATTGTGTTAGCTATGCTTAGTCGGCCGATGATGCCTACCGGTACTATTGTTTGTACTGACCTACACTTGCTGCATTCTTTTATGAATGCGAGTATCAGGTCGGATCCACTTCCGTGACTCGTGGATGATCGACGCTTCAACTTTCTCTCGAGTTTCCAGGATGAGCATGGCCTTCCACTGACCTTGAAGAATTTCTCATCTTATGTCCTATTTATTTCGAAGACATAGAAATTTATGTATTAGTATTCCAAGATTGTATTATTTCCCTCTACATGCTCTTCTATTATTCAGACTAGACCCTGGGGGTGTTTATCATCATTTCGCACTTTTCTACTACTTATATATATCTATATATCGTGAGACTTACGTATTTGTTCTTTTCCGTTGCTTAATTTTCATCCTTTATGTATTTATTCATTGTTGGGTTGAGGGTTCGCTTGCCGAGGTGGGAAGGTAAGTGCCCGCATGACTTAGGCAAAATAGGTCGTGACATCTGTACTCCAAGAGCGAGCCTCGAACCCATCAAGCCAGCCAATCAGAGATCTACATCTCCTACCATACAAAGCCTCAAAAAGCGCCATACCAATACTCGAATGATAACTGTTATTGTACGCAAACTCTACCAAGGGTAAGTGCTGATCCCAATGACCACCAAAATCAATAACACACGCTTTCAACATGTCCTCGAGCACCTGAATGGTCCGCTCGGACTGGCCATCAGTCTAGGGATGAAAAGTTGTACTGAGATCCAATCGGGTACCCAACTGCTCATGAAACGCCCTCCAGAATCGAAAAGTGAAGATAGTACCTCGCTCAGATACAACAGAAATAGGAACCCCATGCAACCTCACAATATCCCAAATATACATCTTGGCTAACTTCTCCGCGGTATAGGAAACCTGAACTGGAACAAAGTGAGCGGACTTAGTCAACCGATCAACTATCACCCAAATAGAGTCAAATTTGCCCAGGGTCTTCGGAAGACCCACAACAAAATCCATGGTAATTCTCTCCCACGTCCACTCATGAATGGGCATCCTCTGAAGTACACCACTGGGTCGCTGGTGCTCATACTTAACCTGCTAACAATTACCACACTTAGCCACGAAATCAACTATATCTCACTTCATCCGACGCCACCAATAGTGCTGTCTCAAATCATGATACACCTTAGTCGCTCCTGGATGAATGGAATAGCGAGAGCTATGAGCCTCAGACAAGATCAACTGAATCAAATTACCAACACGAGGAACACACATGCGTCCCTTAATCCTCAAAATGCCCTCTGAATCAATCACAGCCACCTTGGCCTCACCTCTCAAAGTTCTATCTCGAATCTTACTCAACTGAGCATCCTCAAACTGATGAGTCCTGATCCGATCCAATAAAACGACCTCGCCTCTATAGAACCCAAAATCCTGCCTGGGGCTGAAATATCAAGGCAAACGAAATTGTTGGCCAGAGCTTGAAGCTCCATGGCTAACGGACGCTCAGTAACAATCAATCGAGCTAAACTTCCCATACTCACTGTCTTACGACTCAAGGCATCAACCACCACATTGGCTTTCCCGGGATGGTACAGAATGGAGATGTCATAGTCCTTCAGGAGCTCCATCCATCAGCGCTGCTTGGAATTAAGATCTCTCTGGGTAAACACATGCTGAAGACTACGGTGATCGGTGAAAACTTTACAATGGACACCGTACAAATAATGCCTCCAAATCTTCAACGCGAAGACCACGGCTAATAATTCTAAATCATGGATAAGGTAATTTTTCTCATGAATCTTCAACTGACGAAAAGCATAAGCTATCACTCTACCCTCTTATATCAACACAACACCCAAACTCATACGGGAGGCATCACAATAGACAGCTAAATCCTTACCCTTCATGGGTAATGCTAAAATCGAGGCTGTCGTCAAAAGAAGCTTGAGCTTTTGAAAGCTCTCCTTACAATCATCTGACCACTGGAAGGGAACCTCTTTCTGAGTCAATCTGGTCAAAGACCAAGCAATAGCAGCAAAATCTTTCACAAAACGTCGGTAATAGCTGACCAAACTCACAAAACTACGAATCTCAATAACAGTAGTGGGCCTCACCCAACCCCTCACAGCCTCTTCTGTGGGTCAACCATAATCCCATACTTAGACACAACATGGCCCAAGAATGCTACAGACTCCAACCAAAACTCACACTTAAAAAACTTAGCAAACAGGCTATATTTCTTTAACAACCCAAGAACGGAACGAAGATGGCTCTCATGCTCCTCTCTACTCTTGGAATAGACTAAGATATCATCGATGAACACAATCACAAAGGAATCAAGGAATGGCCTAAAGATTCCATTCATCAAAGTCATAAATGCAGTCGGTGCATTGGTAAGCCCAAAAGACATCACTAGAAACTCATAATGGCCATATCTGGTCCGAAAGGCTGTCTTCGGAATATCCTCCGCCTTGATCTTCAACTGGTGGTAGCGTAAACACAAATCAATCTTCGAAAACACCGAAGCACCCTAAAGCTGGTCAAACAGATCATCAATACGAGGCATAAGGCAATTGTTCCGAATAGTGACCTTGTTCAACTGGCGGTAATCAATACATATCCTCATGGTCCCATCTTTCTTCTTCACAAATAACACAGGAGCACCCCAAGGGGAGACGTTTGGTCTAATGAACCCTTTGCTCAATAAATCCTGTAACTGCTCCTTAAGCTCTCTCAGCTCAGCAGGTGCCATCCGATATGGCGGAGTAAAAATAGGGCAAGTTCTCGGATTCAATTTAATACAGAAATTAATGTCGCGATCGGGTGTCGTACCTGACAGATCCTACGGGAATACCTCCGCGAACTCGCTCACGATATGGATAGACTCAAGGGGTGGAAATGCAACAGTAGTATCACGAACATGAGCCAAATAGGCTAAACACCCCTTACTTACTAACTTCTTCGCCCAAAGGAAGGAAATGATCTTCTTCGGAGTGGGATTAGGAGTACCCCTCCACTCAAGCCTAGGAATGCCAGGCATGGCTAAAGTAATTGTCTTGGCGTGACAATCCAAGATCGCCTGATAAGGAGAAAGCCAATACATCCCCAATATAATATCGAAGTCAATCATATGGAGAATTATCAAATTTACCCAAGTGTCATACCCCATAAAAGTAACTAAACAAGACCAGTAAACTTGATCAACAATCACAAAATCTCCTATCGGAGTAGAAACATAAACAGGTATATCTATGTTATCACAAGGCATATTCCAACCAACAGCATGAAATGTAGATACATATGAATAGCTGGATCCAGGATCAAATAACACAGATGATGCTCTATGATGGACAGAAATGGTACCTGAAATCACAACATCTACACAGATGTTGCTTTATAACGAACAGAAATGGTACCTGAAATCACAGCATCTGAGGCCTCTGCCTCGGGTCTACCCAAAAATGAGTAACAAAGGGCTCTACCATGCCCAGTCTGAGATCCCCCTCTGGCACTCTGAGAACCACCTCTAGCTGGCTGGGAACCACTTCTAGAACCATCAGAAGCACCGCGGCCTGACTGAGCGCCGCCTCTCTGAGAAGTCCCACCTCGACCATCAGATGATATGAGAGTCCTCAGTGGCTGATAATCCCACCTGGGTCGGGGACATCTCCTAGTAACATGCCCAACCTCGCCACAAAAAAAAACAGGTAATAGAAGACGAATGCTGATACACAAAAATCGAAGACCCTGATGAAGCAGCCCAATCCACTGATCTGGAGAACGAACTCTCAGGAGCTCTCTGCCTAGGTGGCTCACATTTGTGATTTGGTTCAGTTGATGTTGTCTGAAGCTCATATCTCTCATTATTCCATTCATCCGGGGGTGACTAAGATGTACGGTGACTTGAGACGGCACTATTGGTGGCGTTGGATAAAGAGAGATATAGTTGACTTTGTGGCTAAGTGTGGGAATTGTCAACAGGTTAAGTATAAGCACCAACGACCTGGTGGAGTGCTTTAGAGGATGCCCATTCTCGAGTGGAAGTGGGAGAGGATTACCACGGACTTTTTCACGGGTCTTCAGAAGACCCTAAGCATGTTTGATTCTATTTGGGTGATAGTGGATCGATTGACTAAGTCCGCTCACTTTGTCCCAGTTCAGGTTCCCTATACCGCGGAGAAGTTTGCCAAGATGTACATTTTGAATATTGTGAGGTTGCACGATTTCCCAATTTTTGTTGTATCTGATCGGGGTATTATCTTCACTTTCCTTTTCTGGAGGGCGTTTCATGAAGAGTTGGGTACCCGATTGGATCTCAGTACAGCTTTTCATCCCCAGACCGATGGTTAGTCCGAGCGAACCATTCAGGTGCTCGAGGACATGTTGAGAGCATGTGTTATTGATTTTGGTGGTCATTGGGATCACCACTTGCCCTTGGTAGAGTTTTTGTACAATAACAGCTATCATTTCAGTATTGGTATCATTCTTCATGATTTCTAATCTAGAAATTGATTATGCTTAGACTACTTTGGTTCTGAGGTTCAGCGGAAAGGCATGGCAAAGGAGTGAGTTGTTGGTGTTGCGGTTCAACTATCCAGGTAGGTTATGCCTTACTTTTGGTGAGACTTTATATAGCAAAGCACATATTTAGGTAATATTATTGGAGACAGCATGTGAACCTTCGGGTATGAAGTCGGGTTGGATATTGCCTTAGGTTGGGCCCTGTTGGGTGTTGGGGGCCCTGTTGTGTGTCCGGGGTCCCATATGTCTGTTGGGCAAAGATCCGGGATGGGTGACACTTAGACTTTGCGAGTCACACTGGGTTGTGCTACTGAGACGTCGATATTTTCGTCCGGAGTACATGTGTATACCGCATTTGCATGGCGTTGCATTGCATTTATACATTATTGCATTACATTGTATTATGACTTGATTTGAAATGTTTAGTGTTGTATTGTGATGTTGGATTGGATATATTCAGACTTGACATATTTGGGATTAGATGATTTACATAGGTGATGATGGATAATTAGAATTGATTGCATTGTCTTATACTTGATGGTTTATTTGCTTATCTGCTTTATTATCTGAATTGTGTTAGCTATGCTTAGTCGGCCAATGATGCCTACTAGTACTGTTATTTTTACTGACCTGCACTTGCTGCATTCTTTTATGGATGCAGAGTATCAGGTCGACTCCACTTCCGTGACGCGTGGCTGATCGTCGCTTCAGCTTTCTCTTGAGTTTTCAGGGTGAGCATGGCCGTCTGCTGCCTTGAAGACTTTCTATCTTTATGTCCTATTCAGAGACATAGACACTTTATGTATTAGTATTCCAAATTGTATTATTTCCCTCTAGATGTTCTTATGTTATTCAGACTAGACCCTGTGGGTGTTTACTACTTTTTCTCTCTCTCTCTCTCTCTCTCTCTCTCTCTCTATATATATATATATATATATATATATATATATATATATATATATATATATATATCGTGAGACTTACGTATTTATTCTATTCCGTTGCTTAATTTCATTCTTTTATGTATTTATTCATTGTTGGGTTGAGGGTTCGCTTATCGAGGTAGGAAGGTAAGTGCCCGCACGACTTAGGAAAAATAGGTCGTGACAAGTTTTCACTGATTTTTTCTCCAAGGTAACATTCTTATCTCTAAATCATTCATTAGCTTTTCCTAATCAATAATCCATGCCTAGATTTCTCTTAAATGGTAAGAGCAAAAAGGGGGTTTTGTGGGTTTCTTCTCTAATGATCTTATGATGATAAAACATTGTTTATTTGGTAGATTTAGCATGGGTTAGCATGATATTGATGGGTATTAGCTAATGTAACTTGAATCTTCCATTTCCAAGGCTTAATTTGTGAATTTAAGGCTAGGGTTTATACCCAAATTAGGGGTTTTCTATATAATCCGAATTTGGAGTAATTGTTGGTTATTCTAGCTTGATAATGATGGGAATTGATCACCTAGAGCTTTAATTTCATGTTGGGACCTTTAGATTCTTAATTTCACCCTTCTAGTTCATAAATCCCATTTTATAGGTTGGGGATTTGGGTCTTGAATAGAAGTAAAGTTTATTTGATGTTCTTGATAATTCTAATTCCATGATTCAAATTTATTACACTTTCTTTATCTCGAGGCTCAAAGGAAAGGGAAGTCTAAGAAGTGATTGTTGGTGATATTGCTGTTCGGCCTGCCAGATAGGTTACAGTTTACCATGTGGTGAGATTTCGACTAGTGAAGCATATATTTAAATGATATTGTCGGAGATTTCATGTAAACCTTCGGGTATGAAGTTGGGTTGGATGTTGCCTTAGGGTTTGGTATTGCTTGTGACTTGTTTGATCGGGCTAGTGGCCTGTAGACTCCATAGGACCCTATTTGGTACGTTGTGTATAAATTGGTGGATTGTTTGTGAATTGGGAGTAAATCGGAAGGATGAAATTATTGATATCGATATTGGTACTTAGTGTACGCCTCGTTATTGGTATAGCCAATTTGGGATAGTTGGTTCTTATTGTTATGGAAATTGGAGATTCATTATGATTACTGTGTGGATCACTTGTTGATAATATTGGTGTGTTGTGTGTGGCACAAATTGAACTTGATATTATTCATTGTTTGTACTTGCATCGTTCCATATTCATTTCATATCATCTTATTATACAGTGTGACTGGCATTATTGATGGAAATGAGAAGGAACGTTGATGATTATGGAAAAGGGTAAGTCACCTCTGAGCTGTGTGCGGAGGGGCTGATATGGAACACCGATATTGAGATAATTGGGTCCTCTAAGCTGTGTGTGAAGTGACGGTGCTTGGACTTCACGGGTCCCCTATGGGTCGTGCTGCCGAGGCGTAGAGGTATTCCGCTGTCGGAGTACAAGAATACAGGCATTGCATTGCATTACATTCATATCTCATATTGTATTGCTTGATTATGCTTTGTGGTTGCTTATGATTTGGATCTTTTGTGTTGGTCATATTCTTGGACTGTATTTAATATGGGCTGCGTGTTGATTTGTCTTGATGGGACTTGGTTTTCGATATACCTGGATATTTGTTTCACTTGGGGCTAGTTGTTACATTAAGGCTTGATTATGTGAGTCGATTTCTTGGAAGCATGACTTGTACTCTATGGTTTGCTTGTTTTCTCTTACCTTATTGTCTTTATATATGTTAACTAGTCTTAATCGGCCTATGATACCTTCCAGTACTATTGTTTGTACTTACCTGAACTTGCTGCATTCTTTTATGAATATAGAATTTTAGGTGGAATTGACCTCTGTTTCTCGTGGCTGATAGTCGTTCTGAGAGTTGTTGTTTAGAGTCTATAGGGTGAGCATGAGAACGATCGCCGCCTTGATGATTCTTCTTTTATTTATGTCTTATTTGCTATTCTGAGACATATTCAGACTTTTGATGTATTATTGATAATTCCAGACTTATAGATTCAAGTTAGATGCTCTTGTATGGTTAGACCAGACTCTGGGGTGTATTTTCCTTGCTTTCGCATATTTCTATATCATTATCATCAGACTTACGTGATTTTGTCTCTTTCGCTTATTTACTAATTATTCATGTTTTTTACTATTGTTGGGTAGAGGGTTCGCCTACCGAGGTGGGAAAGGTAGTTGCCCGCGCGACTTAGCTAAATTGGATCATGACAATCATCCACACACACATGACTTTTTCCCTTAAGAAGGTCCTCACGCCGTCTATCCTCGGGGAAAGTCCCGAATTCAATTGGAAAGATACAATTTACAATGCATACACAAATGATTAAGTTAGTTTGGAACCTTCTTCCTTCGTTTACACTAAATACTCCACGTGAAGGTGTACCAAAACAATGCACGAACACTGGGTACTCAAGACTTTCCTGATTTTAACTCAAAACAACACTTTCAAAATTTCCTAAGCAAATAAATTGTTATATCCCGTATTTTGTACATTGGGATAATCCGAGCTAACCATGATAAGTTAAGGACAAGACTATTCCGGGATGCAAAGTAGAGACTTTTAACCACGATTTTGTTTTAAGACATAAGTTGCTTATGATTTTGTTGGCATGGCATATTAAGGAAAATTTAGGGTTAAAAGTGAATATTGGAAACTTAATATTTCATGAACAAAAGGCCATATGGCCGTGTGGCATATGTGGGCCATGGGCCACATGTGTTAATTATATATGTAGTTAAAAGATGACATTAGTCATATTCTTCATCTTTCCCTTAGAAAATTCAAGAAACTTGGAGAAAAAGAACAAGAGAAGCCATTCGGCCATGGCTATGGCCGAACAAGGGTCATGAGCAAGTGATCAAAAAATATTTTTTCTCAAGCATTTCAACTCCTTAGAAGGTGCATAACAACGTGGAGTAGTCGTTGGAGTAGAAAGAACAAGTATTAATTCAAGCACCAACCTTAGTCAAGTTGAAGAACTAAGTGGAAAAGGTAAGGTTCAATCTTCTTTTTCATATGTTATGGATGATTTGTACATGTTGTGATATGTGGAAATGAGTGAAATTCATGAAAGTATGGATGTTGATGTTGAGCCGTGTGTGTTGGGTTGTAGCCGTGTGGTGTGTGTTGTGTAGGAGTGATGAATTAATTGTATTTAGCATGTTTGGGTGTTGTTGTAGTGTGTAGAAATGGATGAAAACTATGGAATTTGTGTGTTGATGTTGTGGCCGAATATGGGTTGATTTGGTGTAGGCATGTTGAACTAATTTTATTTAGTATTTTTGGTTGTTGTTGTTGTGGAATCTATGATGAAAATGAAAGTTTAATGATTCAAGTTGAAGTTGTAATTGTTGTGGGCTTTTTTAGAGGCCAACGTGAATTGTATGTAGTTTCTTGTATTTATGAGAATAATGTTGTTAAAGTGTGGATTGTTGGTGTAGTGTATGAAATTGGAAGGAAGAGTATGTGTTGTTATTGTTCTCGGGTTTGGGGTGGTTTCGGGTGAGATGGTGCTTTGGTTGGGTTGTTTGAAATATTGTGCGGGTTGTTTGAAATGTTCTTGAATCTTGTTTGAATGATCTCGGATGAGTACTTGAATATGTAAGCGTTGATGTTAGCTTGAAAGTATGTAGTTGAATTGAATACAAATGGAATGTTGCCAAGTATGTAGAAAAGAACTACTAACGTTAGAATGCGTTTTGAATTGATTGTTGATGTTGTTAATATGGTTGTTGGTATTGTTGTTGATGATATTGGCCGAGTTGAATTCTCGGGGTTGTTGAATTTACAGGGGAAATGCTGCCAAAATTTCTGTAGATAAAGTGCTAGTTTGGAATTGGATTACTAAGTGCTTATGACTAATGCTTGGTGTCTAACGACGATACTGTAGATTTTGAGAAGCCGAGACTTAAGTTCGGAATAGCTTAGAAAGCGGACGAGGTATGTAAAGCTTACTCCTTCTTTCTTTTGGCATGTCTTAGACGTAAGTAAGCTATGACATGATATGAGCCTTGAGGTAACTCCATTCTTAAGTTCCGAGCATGCTTACGGTTCTTATTCGCTTCTTGATATTGGCATTGTCACACCCCATTTTAACCGAGGTCAAATTAGGAGTACGACATATTGGAGATTCCTGTTTTATGTTTGTTTTGTTTTTAAGGAGCCGCCACCTAATTATTTATGGTGAATTAGGACACCTAAAGTTTATTAAAATTAACTCTGTTTTAAAAGTCTGCGAAACTTAAGATTCTGGGTAAGGGTTCAATTAGTCTAAAGGGAAGGTATTAGGCATCCTTTAAGACCCATTAACAATGGTTAACCGACCGGACTTATGTTATTTAATAAGGCTAAATGTAGATGTAAATATTTAAATATTTAAGAAAATACCTTGTAAGTATTGCTAAAGTTATTTAAAGTGAAACTTGTAGAAAATAATAGTTGTATAAAAGAGTTTAATTACGAATGAATTAAAACTAGGATATGAAAGTTTATGTTTTGGAGAAAATGATTAACAAATTTAAAAGAGTTATTTAATAAAGTTTATAGAAAGACTATTAGTTCAACGTATATTGTACGAAGGTTATTTTAAACAAATATGTATTTCAAGTGTTGACGATTGAAACTAAAGTGAAAAAGTTATCCGTTGAAACTAATTTGCTTTTTATTTCTTAGAATAAGCTAACGTTAGTGTAAGATTTGTGACGTTTTAAACTTCTAAAATAGTAAGCATAAATTATGATTCCCTTAGCCAAAAGATGTAATCATGCTATTTTTGAAAATCAATTACTCAAATAAACTAAATAGTTTTAAAAATAGAAGTGAATGTAATTTGTGGAATTAACTACCCTTTACTAAACTGAAACTCTTAATGTTACTAAAGTTTATCTTAATTAGCAAGAACGAATGCTAGTCATACAATACATGTTAAATGCACACAAGATAAAAATAGAGGAGTAGATATAATATAAATGGGCTCAGCCCACTTTCGCATCGTGGTCGTGCACTACGTTGGGCTTCGGCCCGATAGTCTTAATGGGTTGATGCGAATCGTTCGTCTCTTATTGGGCTTCGGCCCAAATTTTGCTCTCTAATCTGGCTGCGAACAGGGGTGACTCGAGAAGGAGATTTTGTTAGGCTTTGGCCCAATGCCGAATGCGGGAGATGACGAGTCGCTTGGACTCGTATGCGATAGTCATGCATAAAAAAGAAAAAGGATTAGTAAGTAAAGTGAATAAGATTAAACCTGTAAAGTATAATTTCAAAACCAATCAGTAGGCAACTAATTTCTCCTCAAAACATAGCATTTTTTATTTTATCAAAGTAGAAACATTTCATAGCAAACCACAAACAGCCACAATTCATAATAGATTAAAGAAGCTTTCAAACTGCACAAACTCTCATGCTGAAATGGTGGTAATAATGCGATGGATAGTCAACCAAAGTTACAAAGCAACAAAGAAAGAGAAGAGTGGCAATGCAAGTGATGATTAACCCGAGAACACAAGCAAGGAACAGCGACAGATTTAAAGGGAAGATCATACAAAAGAACATATAGAAAACGAGAACCGAACACGCAAAGCAAACATTGAGTGTCAAAGGGAAGCAACATTCAGGGCGGTGTGGGCAATCAAATACGACTACTGGATTCATGTTCAAACATGACACGTACAAATGTCTGGTGACAGAAGAATGCACCAAGGGAAACAAAGAGGGTAGGGATAACGGGAGGTAAGTAAAACAACCACAATCATGAGAATTGGGCAGAAGATTTAGTAGTTTCTGTTCAGAGAAACAAAAGAGAAGAAGAACAATTGGAGAAGATTTCTAAACATAGGATGCATGCTCAAAAGGTGTCACAATGCGAGCAAGATGAAATGCCATGGAGGCCATATGATTACACTGAACAAACATACAAAGTGTCTTAACTAGGATAAGAAGCAAGAGAGGAGAGGGTACACAAGAGAACAAGTCAAAACAGGAGCAAAATATTATGCAATAGCCAGAAGGAAACAGAGTGGCTCGGAAATGTATTTACTTGGGTATAAAAGATATGTAGACATATGATTAAAACGGATGGGCCTCTCATAAGACTCAGATGTTTAGTCCTAAGTAGGCTCGAAAAGTCCAAACAAGTATAAAGTAGTTCAAATAAAGACTTAGGCACAACACCTTAAACTATCATTAACATATCATAAACCACCAAGAAAAGATCGTGTAAGTGCACACATATTGACAAATCATTTGTATTTGAGGCGTTTTATGTTTAGTCTTATTTAACAAAGACAAAGGAGGCTTGAATCATTGGAAATAACGAGGGTGTATCAAGATATATCAAGAAGCATCTTCGCTGAAGTGTTCTCCTACAATGCGACTAACAAGATATCCAAACCCGGCCATGTAATCAAACTAATCATTGGCATAAGTAGAAAGATTCCTAATGGACTTATGCTATCGGGAGATTAAATAACATACCCTTCTATACTTTACATAAACTCCTACAAATCCAAACAAAGTATAATCATGGGATAAACAAATTAATGAAACTATTTATCCCTCTCGAACTCAACGAGATGTCGTATAAAGTAATACCAAATTTCACATTATCAAAGGACTTGTATCAACACAAAAGGCAAAATGACATTTATTTCCACCATATCCGATTCATCATATGAATTTTAACACAAAAAGACTAATTAGAGTGACATATGCAACCGGATTGGACTAAGCAATACCCTCCACGTTATTGAAGTTTAAACTAATCATGTTTTCATAATTGCGAGTTAATATAGAACTAGGATTCAACTAACAGAACCAACATAGCATTCCCAAACCACTCCAATATCAAACAAGACTTATGGACTATACCAATAACATGTTAAATCATACTAACTTCATTTAAACAAGTTATAGGTGTCTAAAAACAATTAAAACTGAGCATAAGCAAGTGTCAATGAACTCCCGAGGGTTATGCTAACCCACAATACTTGAGCAATTAAAATATCTAATCCGAACCCAAGTTAATCCATGCAAACATCAACCATCAATGACTTAACAATAATAATTAAACCTAAAACAGATTTATTAAGATCGATTGTAGGCTAATCTAAACAAACACAATCGAATACCAAACATATGAACATAAGAAAACAAAACACCAAATTAAAGGCATTACGAAAGGAAGAATGTTTTACCTTCTTCGGGTACAGTGAACTGGGTGTCGATGGTTGCGAATCTTCTCTCGTATTGATAGACTCGAGACTCACACAAATGAATCCGAAGATCTCTGTCGTGGTCAAAGTCCACCAAAAATAGGGTAATGTTAACGATCTTAATGTTAAAATGGTAATCAAACAAATGAAAGTCATAAAATCTAAAGATTTCTGGGAAATTTGAGGTGACCGAAACTTGTGTTTTTGTAGGGGAATTTTGTAGATTCCAATTTTTTTTTATATAAAGTTGATTAGGTTCTTCATTCCAAAAAAAAATCTCCCCCTTTGTTCGTCCGAATTCCCATTCTTTTATAGGGCTGTGATTAGGGTTTAAGAAGGGAGAGAGAGGAGAGAGAGAGAGAGGCGTGGGGGGACGGAGTAAGTGGAGAAGACGGAGAGAGCGGGGAACAGGGAGAAGTGGAGGGGAGCGTGAGAGGGAGAGGGGAGGGGGAGAGAGAGAGAGAGAGAGAAAGGGAAAGGGGGCGGCTAAAGAGGAGAAAGAAAAGAGAGGAGGGATTAGGGTAGGTTATTTAGGGGATTGGGTTGGGCCGGACCGGGTCGGGTCGGGTCGCGGGTAAAGGGGAATTGGGCTGGTCTGTTGGGTATTTTAGTTGGCTGAAAATATGGATTGAAAATGTGGGTTGGGTAATAAATGTGGTTGTTTATTTGGGTAGGAAAATAATACTGTATTTGTATTTTGGGCCATTAATTTGGCTGGAAATTGTGGATCCTTCCTCCGCTATTTAATTATTCTTGGGCTTCTAATTTGATAAATAGTACAATATATGATATGTGAAGACAATTAACAATTAATATGTAGAAAATAAGGATTTAGCAAAGTGTTGTCTTGTGATTAATTTGACGGGTCCGAACCCAAAAATGAAACGATGACAAACATTTAAAATTTGTGATAAAGTAATGCTCATAATGTTGAAAATAACAGTAGGGATATTAATAGTAGTAGCAATGAAAATAGTGAAAAATAAAGCATTTAACTCACAGTAAATTTAGAAAAACCCGAGTAAATTAAATAAAGGAGGGACAAAATTGGGTGTCAACAGATGCCCCTCTTCGGCCGGAGATGATGTAAGAGTTTTCGGGCGAAGAAGTTGACATAGTAGCCAATTTTGTTTCGATCAACAAATATGAATTTGTAAGAAAGTACTATTTAGGAGAATTTGGTGGAAAATATTATGAGGACCGAAGGAATTATGGTCGAACCTGTTGAGCGAATGGATTTATGATTTTGCAAGAGTTGTAGACGGGTGACGAGAATGGAATATGTGCTTATAGCCTCTTGATTATAAATGTGGCGTGCAATACACCTATAAGTAGGATTCTTCTAGACACGATGTAAATTCTCAAAAATGCCCCAATGTTGAATTATGGAGACGTTGGGGATGTAGACAAGGGCACAAGATTATGAAAGGAGTTGCTTGAGTGAAGTTTTAACAGTGGATATGAAAGATTTTTTTTTTTTGGAAATTAACCTACGTATCACGTTTTTGTGGACGTAGGCGGAGTTGAGTTCGAGAGTAGATCCGTGACCTTTGCTTGTGAGTTTGATATTCCTCTTGACAAATTTGCCCCGGTTCATCGCGTAAGATAAAGTTCCACGTTGCGCCGTGTCTCTCGTAAGTTGTACTTTGTCAAAACGAAATTCATGTCAAAATTAGTAATAAAGTGGAAAGTATAAAATTATAAAGAGTGTAACATGATAATAAATATGAGTGTGAGAATGAGGATGAAGCCGTGTGGCTTATAATGAGGCCGTGTGTCCAAATGTTATCTCTGATTGTCTTCAGGAACTTGAATGAATGTGTGATGTGTATGCCGAGGATGTAATGATATCTCCAGTTGTATTTGGAGATTTTAATGATAGTAATAAGGCCTCCGGCTGTCTTCCGGGACTTGATGATAAATGATATAGCCAAACTATGTCTCCGGTTCTTTTGGGGACTTGATGACATCTGCGAAATTAAGGTAAAGTTATTAAAGTGAATGATAAGGCAATTGATGAAGTAGAAAGTGAAGTAAGAGTGCAGCCGTCTGGCTTATGAAAATGAGGCTGTATAGCCATATGATATCTCCGGTTGTCTTCGGAGACTTGATGAAGATTCCCGTAAAGTCCGGGGTAAAGTTGTTAAAGTAAGTAAAGCAAATGATGTCTCCGGTTGTCTTCGGAGATTTGATGCAAATTTCCGTAAAGTCTGGGTTAAGTAGGTAAAGTAGGTAAAGTAAATGATGTCTCCGATTGTCTTCGGAGATTTGATGGAAATCCCTGTAAAGTCCGGGTTAAAGTAGGTAAAGTAAATGACGTGAATGTAAATTTCTGTAAAGTCCGGGGTAAAGTTGATAAAGTAAAGTGAATGATGTCTCCGGTTGTCTTCGGAGCCTTGATGATAGTTCCTGTAAAGTTCAAGGTAAAGTTGTTAAAGTTGGTAAAGTGAATGATAAAGTAGAGAGTAAAGTCATAGTGTATCGGCTTATGCATGTGAGGCTGTGTAGCCGAATGATGCCCCCGGTTGTCTTCGGAGCCTTGATGATAGTCCCTCCGGTTGTCTTCGGAGACTTAATGTTGATTCCTGCAAAGTTCAGGGTAAAGTTGGTAAAGTGAATGATACAGTAGAGAGTAAAGTCATAGTGTAGCCGTCTGGCTTATGCATGTGAGGCTGTGTAGCCGAATGATGCCCCCGGTTGTCTTCGGAGACTTAATGATGATCCCTCCGGTTGTCTTCGGAGACTTAATGTTGATTCCTGCAAAGTTCAGGGTAAAGTGGTTAAAGTAGGTAAAGTGAATGATAAGAATGTAGATTCCTGTAAAGTTTCGGATAAAGTCATTAAAATTGGTAAAATAAATGATAAAGTAGAGAGGGTAAAATGATAGTATAGCCGTTTGGCTGATGATGTTGACGGTATCGTGATAAGCCAAACTAGCGACACGTAATCCTGATTTAATTCATCTTCAATCTCGGTAACCTACAAAACAGGTATAATTGTTAATAAAGTCATAAAGTTATTGTAATAAAGAATGAAAGTAGAGATAAAGTTGGAAATAAAGCCGTTTGGCTTTTAAGGCGAGGCTTCTCGGCTATGTTTGATGGACTTGACTGTTGGTCTCGTGGCCTTTTAATTCCTGCACTCAAAGAAAAATTCTTAGTTTGGGAGGGGAAGTTGATTCGTGTTGACTCAAAGCTTGACGTTGTGGGCACTCCATTTGTTGTTTGTTTGGATCTTGTGGTCTCCGTTCAAGCCTCGGTAGATGAACAGTAGTGAAACAATTGAAAGAAAGTATTTCATTTGAAAGGTAGGTATGTAAGTATATGTATAAGGAAATGTAACTATACGTATATAAGCTGTGAAATATATATATATGTAAATGTATGTATGTAACAAAAGATATATATGTAAATATATGTAAGTTGTAAAATATTTCGCTTATAACCTCGGATTGTGACGAAACAATTGAAAACGTTATTCGTTTATAATACTTCCTGTGTAGTAGCCTTAATATTGTCGATGTCCAACCATTCTCTTGTCTATATTTTTTCAAAATATGCCCCAGTTTTGACTCAGAAGGGTGTACTAAATTTATGTTGTGGTGCGACCGAACCTTATATAGGTTGCCTACGTATCCCGCCAAAGGAATCAGGTCAGAACGTAGTTCGTAAGACACGTGTAAATGGTTTGAAATTTTCTAATAAAGGGACCGAACCCGGTATGGATTGCCTACGTATCCCACCAAGGGAATCAGGTCGGCGTAGTTCTGTTACGTAAATGGTAAAGGTTTGTTGAATTTCTATGACTGACCTGTTTGTTGATAGTCTACGAATCCCACCGAGGGAATCAGGCTATGTGTAGTTCTCCTTGTATAAGAATTTTTGAATTTTCTGTTATAATGCAACCGAACCCTATGTGGGCTGCCTACGTATCCCCCCATGGGAATCAGGTCAGCGTAGTTCGTAGTTCCTGTTAAAGGAAAGGTTGCAAACTAGGCTGTCTAACCTAGTGTCGTATTTTGCTTTTTCTTGACTGATAGCTAGCTTTTAGGCTTATGTCATCACCTATTGGCTATTTGTATTTTTTTTCAAATGGAATCTTGTCTTGTCCTCTAACTTCTTTGTTACTCTCTCGGGGTGTATGTTGTCTATTTGTTTATGTCACAATCATAGAGTTGGCAGATTTGATAAATAAAGTAGAAAATAATAATAGATGATTAAGGAAAATCGAAATGCATTCATAGTTTTTGCAATTTAAGCTTCCAAAAGATGAGGCAAAACAACAAAATTTAAAGGCACAATTTAAGCCTTAATTTAAAAATTGTGCTGTCTCAAAAGTTCACTACAGTTCAATCTACCAAGACTCCCGGCGAACCAGGGACGGAGTACAAGTCCAATTCTTCAGAACCTCTCCTGGTTCGGCACCCCGAATGGTCGATGTCTCGGTGTTGTGAGTAGTTGTAGCAACAATCTTCACTGGTGCTTGTTTTTGGATTGTTCTCGCGGGAGCGGCAAAAGTTGATGGCGCGATGGCTTTCATATCTCCGACCTTCTCAACAGTGATCATGTTCACGTTGGCATTTTCATGAGCAGGTAGAGGGTTGTTGTCCACATTGGGTTGAGCTCCAGTAAGTTGGATCGCTCCTTCCTTGATCAAGGCTTCAACTTTGTTTTTGAGGCCATAACAATCCTCAGTGTCGTGTCCAACGACTCCAGAATGGTAAGCACAGCGTTTTGAACCATCGAACCATCTTGGGATGGGATCAGGAATTTTCCCTTCAATCGGCTGGATCACGCCTGCTGCTTTCAGTCTTTCGAATAATTGAGCCAAGGGTTCAGCAAATCGAGTGTAATTACGGGTATTTTTGGTGTCAGTGTTTGGACGAGTTTTGGGTGCGGTGTGTGGTCGATTTTGGTAAGTAGGAGCTTGAACAGGTTGATATGAACGTGGGTTTTGATGTGGAGGTGCTCGGGGTTGGTAGTAGTTTGCTTGGGCGTTGTAAACAGGGTAAGGAGATAGTGGAGTTTGGTAAGGTTCAACGTAATGGTAAGGGTAGAAAGGTGGTTGTGGATGGTTAAAGTATGTGGTGGCTTGGCTTGGCTTATGTCCTTGGACATTCATGACTGCAGCAGCGTCTTCTTTCTTCTTTTTAAGCCCACTGATAGAACCAGATTGAATGGCTTTGTTTACAGCTTGCAAAGCCGTAAGATCCTGAATTTTCCCAGATTTGATGCCTTCTTCCAAGGCTTCACCCATTCGGACAACCTCTGTGAATTTCTGTCCCATCATCCCTATCATTTTCTCATAAAATATGCCAGCCTGGCATTCAATGAAGGTAGCAGTCATTTCTCTGTCATTCATCGGGGGTTGAACCCTAGCGGCTTCTGACCTCCAACGCAGTGCATACTCACGGAACGACTCAGTGGACTTCTTGGTTAACTTAGTCATATAAACTCTGTCTGGTGTAATGTCAGTGTTGAAACTGAATCGGTCCATAAAGTCTTGGGCCATGTCACTCCAACCATGCCATTTACGGACGTCCTGTTGTGTATACCAATTAAGGGCCTCACCAGATAAGCTCCTGATGAATAGCTTCATCCTTATGTTCTGGTCTCTACCTACTCCGACCAGTTTGTCGCAGTAAGCCCTTAAGTGCGTATGGGGATCGCCAGTTCCATTGAAAGTATCAAACTTCGGCGGTTTGTAGCCCACAGGTAAATCAACATCAGGCTGAACGCACAGATCCTCGTATTCTACACTCTTAGTTCCTCTAGCAACCTGAAGGTTTCTCATTGCTTCTTTGAGACTGTGGATCTCTTTTAGCAACATATCGTCTGCCCTTGCTTTTGCTTCTTTTTCCATTTCCTCGTATTGATCTACCTCGGGCTGGAACCTGACCGTTACGGGATTGGTGAAGGCTTGTGTTCCTGCTGCATACACCGGAGGAACATATTGCGCATTAGGAGTGACAAAATGTGCCCTTTGTATGTGTTGGGTTGGATAAGTTTGGACAGTAGGAGTGTTTTGGACTGGATGTAGTGTGTTGTAAGGGGTGTTTGTAGGTAGTTGGTTTGGTGGGTTTAGAGGAGTAGTTGTAGGTGGTGGATTAGTGTTGGTAGGTAAAGGAATATAAGGAGTGTGAACTAGTGATTGATTTGGTGGGTTGACGGGTGGTGGATTAGGAGTAGCATAAGTAGTGTAGGTGGGTGGTTGACTTTGTGGGGGAGTGTAGACGGATGATGGATTTGGTGGAGGGAAGTTGTTGTTGGTGGGTGCGTTATTTTGTGGAGGGAAATGTTCAGGGACTGGAGATTCAAGTGATGGAAAACGGGGTGGATTTGGTGCGACAGTTCTAGGTTCAGGAGGTGGGCTTTGGAGTGTGATGGATAAATTGGTCAGGTCCCTAACCCGATTTAGTTCGCTACGTAGGTCCTCAATCTCTTGAGTCAGACGGGCGACATGTTCGTCATGTTGCATAGCATTTCTATGTTCAGAAGTCTCGGGAGGATCGCTAGAGATCACAATGTTTTCTAGACCAGTTGAAACGGATGCGGCTGGATCAGTCATGATAATTTCCTTTCCTTGCACAACCCAGGTACGTTGAGGTAGTGATGACGTTTTTGACCTTGTGCGGTAAGGATGGTCGGCCAGCTCGAGTGTCAACACGAATCAACCTTTTTGGGAATAAACATAAAAGAAATATAAAGTGCAAATGATGTTAGTCTAGGTAAAGTCATGATCACGTAAAGTCGAGTAAGTCATGTAAATAAATCATCAAGTAAAGTCAAACAAGTTGTCAAACAAATGTACATGGGTATATCAAACAACAACGCGTCCTAATATGCATGTGACCTCTTTGCGCCAGAGGTAGGCCTAACGTTGTTTGAAGGGTAAAGTGTGCCATAATACGTCATCCCATTGCTTTTGATTAATTAAACAAATTCTATTTCCCAAAATAAAGTACAAAGTAATGTAATATTTATTACATCCCAAATGAATACAACATAAAGTTTTCCTAATCTAAGCAAAATAAATGTAGTTTCCTATGTCTAACTTCCAGCTCCATTTGTGATGTTTTCGATCTTCGTCATTCGTTGCACCCCAATGCTAATCCATACCTGCCATAAAAATGTTAGTTAATCCCTCCCTCCTAAAGTTTAATTAATTAAAACAAATAGTCAATATTTAGGCACAGTTACCCTTCAAACATGCACATAAAGTATGATTTAGTGTCACTTGGGGTCGTGGACCCACTTGGACGTTTGGGTAAAGTCATCTAATGGATTTAATACACCAAGGGTATTAAACCTCCTGGGTCATGAAATGTATGCCCCTAGTAACGGGTGTTGGTTTAGCTCTATCCTAGGTTGACTAAGAGTTGGTTTACTAGACGCAAGGTTCCCGAGCGGACTACTCGAGTGAGAAGGCTACGCGGTCACCGATATTCGGACACCCCGCGCATATGCCAACTCTCTTAAAATTTGGGTTTTTGAAAGAAATTTGCGGGTGCGCAAAACACACCTCGCGTGTTCGTGTGATAGTGTGAGTTTCCAGAAGTGGAGAAAAGTGATACGGGATGACAGTTTATATCAAAGCAGTAACACATAAACAGTTTATATCAAAGCGGTAACACATAAACAGTTTATATCAAACAAACAATTTAAGCAAATAAAGTGACTAAGTTAGCACATATAGCCTAAAAAGCTAAGTCCGTTATGGTTAGAACCTAAGTAATCCCCAGTGAAGTCGCCAAGCTGTCACACCCCATTTTAACCGAGGTCAAATTAGGAGTACGACATATTGGAGATTCCTGTTTTATGTTTGTTTTGTTTTTAAGGAGCCGCCACCTAATTATTTATGGTGAATTAGGACACCTAAAGTTTATTAAAATTAACTCTGTTTTAAAAGTCTGCGAAACTTAAGATTCTGGGTAAGGGTTCAATTAGTCTAAAGGGAAGGTATTAGGCATCCTTTAAGACCCATTAACAATGGTTAACCGACCGGACTTATGTTATTTAATAAGGCTAAATGTAGATGTAAATATTTAAATATTTAAGAAAATACCTTGTAAGTATTGCTAAAGTTATTTAAAGTGAAACTTGTAGAAAATAATAGTTGTATAAAAGAGTTTAATTACGAATGAATTAAAAGAAGCAGGATATGAAAGTTTATGTTTTGGAGAAAATGATTAACAAATTTAAAAGAGTTATTTAATAAAGTTTATAGAAAGACTATTAGTTCAACATATATTGTACGAAGGTTATTTTAAACAAATATGTATTTCAAGTGTTGGACAGAAACTAAAGTGAAAAAGTTATCCGTTGAAACTAATTTGCTTTTTATTTCTTAGAATAAGCTAACGTTAGTGTAAGATTTGTGACGTTTTAAACTTCTAAAATAGTAAGCATAAATTATGATTCCCTTAGCCAAAAGATGTAATCATGCTATTTTTGAAAATCAATTACTCAAATAAACTAAATAGTTTTAAAAATAGAAGTGAATGTAATTTGTGGAATTAACTACCCTTTACTAAACTAAAACTCTTAATGTTACTAAAGTTTATCTTAATTAGCAAGAACGAATGTTAGTCATACAATACATGTTAAATGCACACAAGATAAAAATAGAGGAGTAGATATAATATAAATGGGCTCAGCCCACTTTCAGACTGTGGCTGTGCACTACTGTTGGGCTTCGGCCCAGTAGTCTTAATGGGTTGATGCGAACTGTTCGTCTCTTATTGGGCTTCGGCCCAAATTTTGCTCTCTAATCTGGCTGCGAACAGGGGTGACTCGAGAAGGAGATTTTGTTAGGCTTTGGCCCAATGCCGAATGCGGGAGATGACGAGTCGCTTGGACTCGTATGCGATAGTCATGCATAAAAAAGAAAAAGGATTAGTAAGTAAAGTGAATAAGATTAAACCTGTAAAGTATAATTTCAAAACCAATCAGTAGGCAACTAATTTCTCCTCAAAACATAGCATTTTTTATTTTATCAAAGTAGAAACATTTCATAGCAAACCACAAACAGCCACAATTCATAATAGATTAGCTGAAGCTTTCAAACTGCACAAACTCTCATGCTGAAATGGTGGCAATAATGCAGTGGATAGTCAACCAAAGTTACAAAGCAACAGCAAAGAGAAGAGTGGCAATGCAGACAGTGATGATTAACCCGAGAACACAAGCAAGGAACAGCAGGCAGATTTAAAGGGAAGATCATACAGTAACATATAGAAAACAGGAACTGAACACGCAGCAGCATTGAGTGTCAAAGGGAAGCAACATTCAGGCAGTGTGGGCAATCAAATACGACTACTGGATTCATGTTCAAACATGACACGTACAAATGTCTGGTGACAGAAGAATGCACCAAGGGAAACAAAGAGGGTAGGGATAACGGGAGGTAAGTAAAACAACCACAATCATGAGAATTGGGCAGAAGATTTAGTAGTTTCTGTTCAGAGAAACAAAAGAGAAGAAGAACAATTGGAGAAGATTTCTAAACATAGGATGCATGCTCAAAAGCAGGTCACAATACTGAGCAAGATGAAATGCCATGGAGGCCATATGATTACACTGAACAAACATATAAAGTGTCTTAACTAGGATAAGAAGCAAGAGAGGAGAGGGTACACAAGAGAACAAGTCAAAACAGGAGCAAAATATTATGCAATAGCCAGAAGGAAACAGTAGCTCAGAGCAGCTTGGGTATGCAGCATATGTAGACATATGATTAAAACAGGGCAGGCCTCTCATAAGACTCAGATGTTTAGTCCTAAGTAGGCTACTGAAAAGTCCAAACAAGTATAAAGCAGTTCAAACAGCACTTAGGCACAAGCCAGACCTTAAACTATCATTAACATATCATAAACCACCAAGAAAAGATCAGGTAAGTGCACACATATTGACAAATCATTTGTATTTGAGGCAGTTTTATGTTTAGTCTTATTTAAAGACACGTGGAGGCTTGAATCATTGGAAATACAGCGAGGGTGTATCAAGATATATCAAGAAGCATGCTGCTTAAGTGTTCTCAGCAGCTCTGACTAACAAGATATCCAAACCAGCGCCATGTAATCAAACTAATCATTGGCATAAGTAGAAAGATTCCTAATGGACAGTATGCTAGTGCAGGAGATTAAATAACATACCCCTCTATACTTTACATAAACTCCTACAAATCCAAACAGGTATAATCATGGGCTAAACAAATTAATGACCAGCTTATCCCTCTCGAACTCAACAGATGTCGTATAAAGTAATACCAAATTTCACATTATCAAAGGACTTGTATTCAACACAAAAGGCAAAATGACATTTATTTCCACCATAGGGCACTGATTCATCATATGAATTTTAACACAAAAAGACTAATTAGAGTGACATATGCAAACTGGATTGGACTAAGCAATACCCTCCACGTTATTGAAGTTTAAACTAATCATGTTTTCATAATTGCGAGTTAATATAGAACTAGGATTCAACTAACAGAACCAACATAGCATTCCCAAACCACTCCAATATCAAACAAGACTTATGGACTATACCAATAACATGTTAAATCATACTAACTTCATTTAAACAAGTTATAGGTGTCTAAAACCAATTAAAACTGAGCATAAGCAAGTGTCAATGAACTCCCGAGGGTTATGCTAACCCACAACAGACTTGAGCAATTAAAATATCTAATCCGAACCCAAGTTAATCCATGCAAACATCAACCATCAATGACTTAACAATAATAATTAAACCTAAAACAGATTTATTAAGATCGATTGTAGGCTAATCTAAACAAACACAATCGAATACCAAACATATGAACATAAGAAAACAAAACACCAAATTAAAGGCATTACGCTAAGGGGAAGAATGTTTTACCTTCTTCGGGTACAGTGAACTGGGTGTCGATGGTTGCGAATCTTCTCTCGTATTGATAGACTCGAGACTCACACAAATGAATCCGAAGATCTCTGTCGTGGTCAAAGTCCACCAAGACAGAATGCTTAACAGTCTTAATGTTAAAATGGTAATCAAACAAATGAAAGTCATAAAATCTAAAGATTTCTGGGAAATTTGAGGCGACCGAAACTTGTGTTTTTGTAGGGGAATTTTGTAGATTCCAATTTTTTTTTATATAAAGTTGATTAGGTTCTTCATTCCAAAAAAAAATCCCCCCCTTTGTTCGTCCGAATTCCCATTCTTTTATAGGGCTGTGATTAGGGTTTAAGAAGGGAGAGAGAGGAGCGTATGAGAGAGAGGCGTGGGGGACAGAGGTAAGTGGAGAAGACAGAGGAGTGGGGAACAGGGAGAAGTGGAGGGGAGCGTGAGAGGGAGAGGGGAGCGGGGGTTAGAGAGAGAGACGAGAGAAAGGGAAAGAGGGGGCGGCTGAAGAGGAGAAAGAAAAGAGAGGAGGGATTAGGGTAGGTTATTTAGGGGATTGGGTTGGGCCGGACCGGGTCGGGTCGGGTCGCGGGTAAAGGGGAATTGGGCTGGTCTGTTGGGTATTTTAGTTGGGCTGAAAATATGGATTGAAAATGTGGGTTGGGTAATAAATGTGGTTGTTTATTTGGGTAGGAAAATAATCTTGTATTTGTATTTTGGGCCATTAATTTGGCCGGAAATTGTGGATCCTTCCTCCGCTATTTAATTATTCTTGGGCTTCTAATTTGATAAATAGTACAATATATGATATGTGAAGACAATTAACAATTAATATGTAGAAAATAAGGATTTAGC
>NC_081351.1:48349509-48403204 GCF_029784015.1 Lycium ferocissimum
AAAAAAGAGTTATTTAATAAAGTTTATAGAAAGACTATTAGTTCAACATATATTGTACGAAGGTTATTTTAAACAAATATGTATTTCAAGTGTTGGACAGAAACTAAAGTGAAAAAGTTATCCGTTGAAACTAATTTGCTTTTTATTTCTTAGAATAAGCTAACGTTAGTGTAAGATTTGTGACGTTTTAAACTTCTAAAATAGTAAGCATAAATTATGATTCCCACTTAGCCAAAAGATGTAATCATGCTATTTTTGAAAATCAATTACTCAAATAAACTAAATAGTTTTAAAAATAGAAGTGAATGTAATTTGTGGAATTAACTACCCTTTACTAAACTAAAACTCTTAATGTTACTAAAGTTTATCTTAATTAGCAAGAACGAATGTTAGTCATACAATACATGTTAAATGCACACAAGATAAAAATAGAGGAGTAGATATAATATAAATGGGCTCGGCCCGCTGACAGACAGCCGTGCACTCTTTTGTTCGGCCCAAAGTAGTCTAATGGGTTGATGCGAGCCCATCGTTCGTCTCTTTATTGGGCTTCGGCCCAAATTTTGCTCTCTAATACTGGCCGCGAACGTGTGACTCGAGAAGGAGATTTTGTTAGGCTTTGGCCCAATGCCGAATGCGGGAGATGACGAGTCGCTTGGACTCGTATACGATAGTCATGCATAAAAAAAAGAAAAAGGATTAGTAAGTAAAGTGAATAAGATTAAACTGTAAAGTATAATTTCAAAACCAATCGGTAGGCAACTAATTTCTCCTCAAAACAAGCATTTTTATTTTATCAAAGTAGAAACATTTCATAGCAAACCACGAAACGACCACAATTCATAATAGATTAGTCAAGCTTTCAAACTTGCACAAACTCTCATGCCGAAATGGTGGCAATAATGCGATGGATAGTCAACCAAAGTTACAAAGCAACGACAAAGAGAAGAGTGGCAATGCGGGAACGATGATGATTAACCCGAGAACACAAGCAAGGAACAGCGAGCGATTTAAAAAGGGAAGATCATACGATAACATATAGAAAACGTGAAGTCTAACACGCAAAGAAGATTGTCAACAAATGGAAGCAACATTCAGTAAAGTGGGCAATCAAATACGACTCTTCGGATTCATGTTCAAACATGACACGTACAAATGTCAGTGACAGAAGAATGCACCAAGGAAACAAAGAGGGTAGGGATAACGGGAGGTAAGTAAAACAACCACAATCATGAGAATTGGGCGAGAAGATTTAGTAGTTTTAGGTTCGAGAAACAAAAAGAGAAGAAGAACAATTGGAGAAGATTTCTAAACATAGGATGCATGCTCGAAAGCGAGTCCACAATGCGAGCAAGATGAAATGCCATGGAGGCCATATGATTACCCGAACAAACATATAAAGTGTCTTAACTAGGATAAGAAGCAAGAGAGAGAGAGATACACAAGAGAACAAGTCAAAACGGGAGCAAAATATTATGCAATAACCGAAAGGAAAGAAACGGTAGCTCGGAGCAAAACTTGGGTATGCGGCATATGTAGACATATGATTAAAACAGAGGGAGGCCTCTCCGCCAAGACTCGGATGTTTAGTCCTAAGTAGGCTGCGAAAAGTCCAAACAAGTATAAAGCAGTTCAAACAGCACTTAGGCACAAGCCAGACCTTAAACTATCATTAACATATCATAAACCACCAAGAAAAGATCAGGTAAGTGCACACATATTGACAAATCATTTGTATTTGAGGCAGTTTTATGTTTAGTCTTATTTAACAGCACAGTGGAGGCTTGAATCATTGGAAATACAGCGAGGGTGTATCAAGATATATCAAGAAGCATGCTGCTTAAGTGTTCTCAGCAGCTCTGACTAACAAGATATCCAAACCAGCGCCATGTAATCAAACTAATCATTGGCATAAGTAGAAAGATTCCTAATGGACGGATGCTAGTGCAGGAGATTAAATAACATACCCCTCTATACTTTACATAAACTCCTACAAATCCAAACAGGTATAATCATGGGCTAAACAAATTAATGACCAGCTTATCCCTCTCGAACTCAACAGATGTCGTATAAAGTAATACCAAATTTCACATTATCAAAGGACTTGTATTCAACACAAAAGGCAAAATGACATTTATTTCCACCATAGCACCGATTCATCATATGAATTTTAACACAAAAAGACTAATTAGAGTGACATATGCAAAAACTTGGATTGGACTAAGCAATACCTCCACGTTATTGAAGTTTAAACTAATCATGTTTTCATAATTGCGAGTTAATATAGAACTAGATTCAACTAACGAACCAACATAGCATTCCCAAACCACTCCAATATCAAACAAGACTTATGGACTATACCAATAACATGTTAAATCATACTAACTTCATTTAAACAAGTTATAGGTGTCTAAAACCAATTAAAGCGAGCATAAGCAAGTGTCGATGAACTCCCGAGGTTATGCTAACCCACAACAGACTTGAGCAATTAAAATATCTAATCCGAACCCAAGTTAATCCATGCAAACATCAACCATCAATGACTTAACAATAATAATTAAACCTAAAACAGATTTATTAAGATCGATTGTAGGCTAATCTAAACAAACACAATCGAATACCAAACATATGAACATAAGAAAACAAAACACCAAATTAAAGGCATTACGCTAAGGGGAAGAATGTTTTACCTTTCTTTAGTGCTGAACCTGGTGTCGATGGTTGCGAATCTTCTCTCGTATTGATAGACTCGAGACTCACACAAATGAATCCGAAGATCTACTCGTCGTGGTCAAAGTCCACCAAGACGAATGCTTAACGATCTTGTGTTAAAATGGTAATCAAACAAATGAAAGTCATAAAAATCTAAAAATTTACGGGAAATTTGAGCGTAGAAACTTGTGTTTTTGTAGGGGAATTTTGTAGATTCCAATTTTTTTTATATAAAGTTGATTAGGTTCTTCATTCCAAAAAAAAATCCCCCCCTTTGTTCGTCCGAATTCCCATTCTTTTATAGGGCTGTGATTAGGGTTTAAGAAGGGAGAGAGAGGAGCGTATGAGAGAGAGGCGGGGGACGAGAGGTAAGTGGAGAAGACAGGGTGGAACAGGGAGAAGTGGAGGGGAGCGTGAGAGGGAGAGGGGAGCGGGGGTTAGAGAGAGAGACGAGAGAAAGGGAAAGGGGGCGGCTGAAGAGGAGAAAGAAAAGAGAGGAGGGATTAGGGTAGGTTATTTAGGGGATTGGGTTGGGCCGGACCGGGTCGGGTCGCGGGTAAAGGGGAATTGGGCTGGTCTGTTGGGTATTTTAGTTGGGCTGAAAATATGGATTGAAAATGTGGGTTGGGTAATAAATGTGGTTGTTTATTTGGGTAGGAAAATAATCTTGTATTTGTATTTTGGGCCATTAATTTGGCCGGAAATTGTGGATCCTTCCTCCGCTATTTAATTATTCTTGGGCTTCTAATTTGATAAATAGTACAATATATGATATGTGAAGACAATTAACAATTAATATGTAGAAAATAAGGATTTAGCAAAGTGTTGTCTTGTGATTAATTTGACGGGTCCGAACCCAAAAATGAAACGATGACAAACATTTAAAATTTGTGATAAAGTAATGCTCATAATGTTGAAAATAACAGTAGGGATATTAATAGTAGTAGCAATGAAAATAGTGAAAAATAAAGCATTTAACTCATCAGTAAATTTAGAAAAACTTGAGTAAATTAAACAAAGGAGGGACAAAATTGGGTGTCAACAGGCATCCCTAATATGGTCGAACTATGGTCCTTATGTCTTTGATATGATTGGATTTCAAATGTTGCATAAACGGTTTTGTTCCTAAAGGATCCTATGTCTAAAAATGTCCGTAACTTTCATAGACGAAATTAGGATTGCTATGATGTGTTCGTAAAATGTTCGATAATGACTAATGCCCGTAACTTTCATAGGCAGGCTCGGATTGGCTCGATATATGTTTATGATTTCTGAGACATCATGTGACATGTTTTCGTAATGATATTTCAAGAGCCCTAAGTGTGACTACTATTCAATACTCGAGCGTTGATTTGTCTACTTATCCATTGAGTCTGTAATGATGATTTATGTGCATGTGGTTTCTCACTACTCTGCTCGTGCGAGCTGTTATTACTTCTTTCAACTGCGTCCGGGCCGGGGTGGCATGTATTCGTGCAACTCCTCTGCATTATTCACCGCGTCCCTCACTAGAGGGCCGGGGCACGTTATATTCACCGCGTCCCTCACTAGAGGGCCGGGGCACGTTATATGATATGATGATGGCGCCGGCCCGCGGATGGGCCGATTATGATATACGTGCCGGGAACGGGGATCTCCTTTACCGAGTCCCTCATTAGAGGGCCGGGACACGCTATTCACCGAGTCCCTCATTAGAGGGCCGGGTACGGTATATATATATATATATATGATGACATGATGACATGCATACATGATGGTTATATGATTTTCTCCACCGAGTCCCTCACTAGAGGGCCGGGACACATTATATGTATACATGATGGTTTTATGATCGGTACGCATGATATATGTTTTCAAAGGCAAGTCTTATGGTTTTAAGTTATTATACTCGTTTAAAATTCCTATTTCGATTATGATCCTTTCTTTCTTTACTCCATGCTTTACATGCTCGGTACATGATTGCGACCCCCTTTCTTTCGGCCGCGTTTCATGCCACGCGGTACCTACGGCATGAGTAGAGACGTTAGCGAAGATATTCCGGCTAGATGGGCGAGCTCCATTTCCTCCGGAGTCTTTGCCCCGAGTCGAGTATTTATGTTGTGGCATCATGTTCTATGTTAGAGACTTTGCGAGACGAGTCACGTATAGTATATATCGATTTTGTAAGCGGCTACATGGTGATGTATTATTATGCATTGTGTTACAAGTTTCGGATATCTGATTTTCCTTGATTTGAGAATAACGAAAAGCATGTTTTTACGAAGCTTACCGTATGCATTCATGTTATGATTTAAGGGCCAGTATGATTATGAGTATCACGAGAGTCGGCGGGTTCGCTCGGCCCAAGTAAAGGTCGGGTGCCCGTCACGCCCTAATAAGTTAGGGTGTGACAAATGTATCAGGCGGAGTTCGTCCTAGGGGTTGTACGCAAAGTCGTGTCCGGTAGAGTCCACGTTTATGGTGTGAAGCGCGCCACGTTTATAAACGAGGAGGCTACGGGCATCTAGGGTGGTTACTCTTCTTTCGCTCTTAGATCGTGCCATAGAGTCAAGTCATAGGGAATGAGATTCCTTACCCTGATCTTTGATTTCAGCAGAAGAATGGCATCGACAGAAGAAAGTGACCAACAATATTGGAAGCTACAAAGCACGCAGGTAAGCAAAGGTATGAAGGATATATGTCGGGTAAGATATTGAAGTATGATTGAAATACTAGTTGAAGATTAAAAGGGAAAGTAAACAAGAAAGTATAACAGGTGCAGTTTGAGTGGGGCATACGAGCTATGTTCATCATTTTCGTAAATAACATTGTTGATATTGGTGCCATTACGTGAGGGACGTGATATGATATGATATGTATATACGTATGTTGGCCCCGTGAGGCATTGCGATATTTCTCGCGTGCGGTGTTTTGAGATAGTAACAATTACGAGAGGGAAACTCGCCGAGATTTTCCCGAAAATAAGAGAGAATGAGATATAGGTTTGTACTATGTCTTGAAAGGTCGTGTCAATAGTAATGATAAGATTTGATTAAGTTGCGAGTATGGCTGGCCTCGAGAAATAAGTTAACTGCTGCATTGAGAATAATAGTAATTAGAAGGTCGATATCGATATAGTAAAAAGAATTTGGAAAGGGCTTGTAACCCAAAGAGATGATTCAAAAAAAAAAAAGGCCAGTAAATCTTGATAGGGTGTTACATTAAGGCACCGACTGAATCGATAAGCAGGAGAAAAATATGATGAAGTTATAGTTAAAAGAAGTAATAGTATGGTTAAGACAAGAGTACAGAGGAAAAGAATTGTGACGGATATGAATGTATTGATAAGACGGCTTGTGAGATATTAAGGATAAAGTTGACCAGAAAGGGTAAAGGGTTAAGAAGTGTTATATTATAGGATTGATTACGAATAGGATATAATGTGAATATAATGGAGATTGTTATGGAAATAAGTAAAGCCTAGTGAGAGAGTGGCCAAAAGCTAGGATGTGATCTATGTAGCTAGAACATAAAGGCAAGTGTGAAACGGAAAAGCGAGCTATAGAACGAATAAGGAAAGCTTATCGGGTTCTGTAGGGAAAGTTTGGAATAAGGGTTATATAATAACGGAAATGATAGCGAGTGTAAGAAGAGAAAGGGTAATTGGAAGAAGAAAATAAGAAGGGAGCGAGATAACAGTATAGTAATAGACTATGACATGCGTAACCAAGGATGTGAGTACTATAAGTGACGGGACTGTGAAAGACTCGGTTATAGAAAGGATGAGGAACGAGAAAAAATGAGAGCAGAAACCCAAAGGCCGATAACCAAGTATTTATAAGTAACGACGACGAAGGTGCGATCGCTACCATTAGGAATACGAAATCTAGGACGGAAACTAGACATACACATAGGTGAAAGATGAATATTGAGGATTGAAAGGGCAACAAAGTAATTGTGTAGTCGGAAGAGTAAAAGACCCTCTCGAGTTCGGAGGGAGACACGTTATGAGAACGTTTCAGAATCTGTTAAGACTTCAATTTACTCCAGATTACGTGACGGAGGTCATGCGGTGAGGTAGACGCGATTATACCGGCATTAAAGCATCGTATTTCGTCAGAGTTCCATGGTTAAGCGTGTTGGAGTGAGAGCAATATTAGGATGGGTGACCCCCTGGGAAGTGTACTACAAATCCTATAAAATCAGACATAGGAGAGCCAAAGGGGAAGCTGGAGTAGTCTAAGAGAAATTAGAATATACAGAGTGGGCGGAAACCTTAAGAGGTCGCATAGGCCGAGACGGACTAGACTGGTGGAGAGAAAGAAGGTGCGTCACAGCTTTAGAATTGGGGTGAGTTGGAATAGCGTTTGAAAATATTTTATAAGCGACATGGTAGTAATTATATGTATACGTATGTGTATGATGTCCCGTACATGGCTATATCAGCGGATATGTGTATTCCGGCAACCAACGTGGCGGTATATGGAAGGCATTAATTGGACAGGGTAACGGAGTTCAAGCGAAAAGAAAAATATAAATGTCACAAGGCAAGCTGACGCTGTTTTCACTACAGGTTAAGCTTGAAAAATTCTAATACGATGATATTTAGAAAAGAAAGGGAGTGAGTAGACGGAAGGCAAGGGGATCAAAGTGTTGGAAAAAAAGTGCCGCCGAATTGAGGGTGGAAACACGGACATAGGGCAAAGTATAACCGAGTAACGGATAAGTACACCCCCCAAAGTGGGGAAGCGAGTGCGAGAGATGCAAGTGTAAGATGGAGACAATCAACGCTACAATATATTTGATACGGATGCTCGGGCTACAGGTAAGATTCCTTGCCGAGACAAGTTAGTAAGATCCAAAAGCCAGCAAAAGAAGGTAGAAGTTAGGGTAGTAATTGAGATAGTGCTGAGAATTAATTGTAGAGATCGTGAATGATATGGCATTGGAAAGTGGGTGCTTATAAAAAGGAGAGAATACGACAAGGTAATGATAACGAGTAACTTACCTAGACATCGTGAAAGGAATGCTGCTATGCTGGATTAGAGGCTAAGATGTGGGCAATAGAGTTATTCGCTAATGATATTGCGGCCTATAAGTAGCAAAGGAGAAAGATTAAAAAAAAAAAAAAAAAACCTCCTATAGTAGGAAGTGAGAATATCAAAGGGGTGAATGAAGGAAGGGAAAATAGTATGTCAGGATAGGCTACCAGCGGATGTTTGGACGGAAGGGATAGGTGAAGTGGCATGAACCGGGAGGAGGAAAGATCGTGACTAAGAGTGAATATACATTATACAAGTCGTACAAGGGTAGTTATGTTACCTATGAATATTTATATGCCAGGGATGAGACTAAGCGAATGCTTAATGAGAAAAGTTGGGATTCAGTAATAACAATATGGTTACGAGATTTTTGGGTGCATCGAGGAAAGATGTAAAGATGGTTTAAGCTGAATTACCGAGATAGAATTAGTACTGAGGACAAATAGGACATGGCTATGGTTGAACCACAGATCTATCCCGATGTCGGTTGTAAGATAAAAGAGGCGAAGATAAAGTAAAACATAAGGATTGGTGAAGCCACACTAAGGTATTTTTGGGCTAATTTGAGCACCTCCGTATATTCTTGTAAAGATCGCAACATCATGCGTGTCGGGAAAGTTGAGAGCAAGATCTGAGCAAAGAAACAATAGAAGGGTTTGAATTAAAAATAAAGAGACGACGCGAGATAATGTGCCTGGAATGTTACAAGATTAAGTAAAGGGGGATTATAAGATGACTTAAACGAGGTGATCAGAACTAGCGGGTTACTAAAAGAGGGTAAATTTATATGCCAAATTCTTTCAGGATGATACCAGCTGCTAATAATTAAAGCAGGGAACGGCTATTAGCAGCTCAGGGATGACAGAAATCATATGACGATGTCACACCCTAACTTTATTGGAGTGTGATGGGCACCCGACCCTTACCTAGAGCCGAGCGAACCCTCAGACTCTTACTACGTACAAAATCGCGTCAAACTTTTTAAATCAAATAAGATAAAATACATAGTAAAATTTTTTCTTCAGAAATACTCTTTCTCGTAGCTTCCAAACCGAACAAATCTATAACCATACAAAACTCAATACATAACACAGACCGACATATCGGCTGACGGAGCCGCTTACAGACTGACAACCAACACCCACGACGCTGTCTGCAAAGTCTCTAACATCCATCCGTAAAGCATATCATACAAACTCGACTCAAAGAACACTCCGTGAGCAAGAGCCGCCAACCCAAATTGGAACATCTTCGTAATGGTCGCTAATCATCCGGGGAGTACCGCGCGGCATGAAACGCAGCCCCGAAGAGGGGGTCAGTACGGAATATGTACTGAGTATGTAAGACATGAAATACAGAAAACAGAATCGTAACCTAACAAAAGTGCAGGACTGGGTACAACATCAGAATACCAAAATACTTACTTATCCGACACAGATCATATGTAAGTATACCGATGTCATAGGACGTAAAAAGTACAGAAAATAGATAAGTCATCCAGAGTGCCAGAATACTTACTTTCCAATATACAGACCGTGCGTACCACCATCGTACGTCATCATATACATATACACATAACAGATCCCGGCCCTTTAGTGAGGGACGCGGTAGACAGAATCGTTGCGTATGCCAATATCATATATCACATATGTGTATAACAGACCCATGCATGCATACTCGTAGAACATCATACCGTGTATTGCTGCGGAACGTGCAGCCCGATCCATGAATACATCACATGTACAAGTAACGTGTCCCGCCCTCGAGCGAGGGACTCGGTGAATATGTCACATATGCATAACGTGTCCCGGCCCTCGAGCGAGGGACTCGGTGAATATAATCATATATGCCAACATCAACCGTCATGTATGCATGTAACGTGTCCCGGCCCGCCGTGAGGGACTCGGTGGATAACGTGTCCCGCCCTTCAATAAGGGACTCGATAGGGGATCCGTCCGGATCCGGCGCCATCATCATATAACATGTCCCGGCCCTCTACTGGTGGGTCTTGGTGAACAATGCAGTGGAATGCGCACGAGAACATGTCCTGGCCCGGGACTCAGTGAAAGGAGACATACTCAGACATGCACGAGCAGAGTCGTGAGAAACCATATGCACACATACCAAAATCCGAAACCATATGCACACATATCCAGACCCGACAGAAGCACACACACACTTACCAACATCCGAAGACTCAATAGAACAATCATACTCCCTGTCGTCTGACAACCAAAACATCAGAGTTACAGAAGATATTCCTATCAGAATGTTCGTAGAAAATTATTCATAACGATTACTCACATCGTGATCCTTATATCGCATTACATATCCAGATCAAAATACTTTTACCGTAATACTTATATCGGAATATTCATGTCGAATGCTAATGTCGAATACTTATATCGTAACTCTTACATCACAATACTTATATCGAATACTCGTAAATGCGGAGTACTCATATCGTATTACATATATCAAAATATTCATATCAAAATACTTGTATCATATACTTGGTCGAACACTTGTATCAAATACTTACGTCGTAAATGCTTATATCAAAATACTTATATCGGAATATTTATATCGAATAGTCAAAGCAAAACACTTGTATCGAATTTCCGATACTTATACCGTAGAATACATACGAATCATAACAAACTCGGAATGATAGCCAAAAGTTTACCCTTAATTATTGTACGAAAATCGGCCAAATAGAGCAATACAGTTAGGTCTCGGGAATTGTGGGCCCACCTCGGATCACGTCGAGGTGGCGTATGGAAATTACGGACGTTAAGCTTTATGGAACCACCTGTGAAGGTCTTAAAGTAGTTTGGTCCCATTTGTGAAAGTTAAAGATGTTTAAGTTATTTTTCCAACAAAACATAAAGTGTCTAATTCAATTCCATTGAATGAAAAAGAACCAAATTTAAGCTCGGATTTCTAAGAGTAGAATCATCTCCGAGGTTCCAATCATAACCTATCACATCTAGGACATGCCAAGAGAAAGAAAGGGTAAGCCTTACATACCTTTTCTCGCTTCTTAAGCTTCTCCAAATTCAAGTCCCAAATGCTTCAAAATCTACAATTGGTCACAAATACCAAACATTGATTATAAGCCTTTAGGAATTTAATCTTGAATCAACACTTGTCTTAATTTCTCAAGTAAATCCACTTATGTTCTGCCGAAATTTCGGCAGCATCTCCCCTGTAAATATACAATCCCCGAGAATACAACTCGGCCAATTATCAATATTCCGGGAATTCAACCCGGCCAAACTACCAACAACAATACCAACATCTATGTTCCGAGTTCAATAATCAATTCAAAATGCATTCTAATTTTAGTAACTTCTTTCGTAATCCACAAATGATTTCAACTTCATTTCAAGCTACCAAACCATCATTTTCATCATAGAATCCACATTAACAACAACTAGAATATCAAACAAAATCAATTTACCATAGCTACCAAAACAGCCCTTCTTCGGCCACAACCACATCATGCATATTTTCATGGATTTTCATCTATTTCTATACATTACGACAACCAAAATACTCATAACATTAATCCATTATCTCCATACAACACAACACACCCACACGGCCAAGCATGCCATATACACGGCCAACACCAAACATTCACAACATCAACCAAAATCATCAAACTTCCATTTCCAATATAAAATCCATAACAACAACAACTAAAACACTAAATAAAATTGTTGAACCATTGTTCTCACCACTATACATATACACGGCCATATTACTACTACACGGCCACATTCACAACACACATTATTTTCATAATTTTTATTCATTTCCCCACACCACAACATTCACAAGCATCCATAATACATAAAAGAAGATTGAATTCTTACCTTTTCTTCTCAATTCCTCAACTTGGTTAAGTTGTCCACTTGCAACAAAGAGAGAGATTCTTGCTTCAACAACTATACCATGTTGAAGAGGGCCTTCAAATTAGTAGGAATACATGAAGAAATAAATTTTTGGAACAAGATTTCATGGACCCAATTTTTCCATGCCTTGGCCGAATGGGTCCTTATTTTTTTTTTTTTTTGCTCTTCTTTCTTTCTTTGTTTTCTCCTTCTCCAACTCTCTTGCATAAAATGAAGACTTCTCATATATATATATATATATATCCTCCAAATCATGTGAGGGGCACATGCCCCTTTCTAGAAATTTCTTATATTAGTCATAAAGATGACTAATTTGTCACCATTTTTCATTCTTTTTTTTTTTTTTTTTTTTTTTTTTGCATGGCCAATATGGCCCTTTTGGAACATTCATGAACCTTAGGTAAAATTCCCATTTTGCCCCTCGACTTTCCTCAATATTACCATTTCGCCCCTAGCCTTCCACATTATTTCCATTGGCCATTTTACAAATTCCTTTTTTTACCCTTGGCCTTTCCTAATATTTCCATACTAGTAATGTTCATAAGCAACATTCATAACCACTTGTGCATTAAAATAATTTTTAAAAATGGTCTCGCCCTTAACTTTTCACGACGACTTTGAAATATCCAGACGTGCAAAATACGAGCTATAACAGACGACAATCGGCGTCGACACTTAGAATTCCAGATTAGCGAGTAGGTATGCTTGAAGATATCACCCATGATAAGTGTAATGAGATTCGACAAGAAGGAAAAGCTTTGCTCGAGATATATTGGACCTTATTACATTGTTCGTAAGGTAAGAAGGTTGCGTACTAAAGACGTGGCTTTTGTTAAGGTACTGTGGCTGAGTAATAACAGGGAGGAAATGATTTGAGGAATTGAAGAGAAGGTGAAGGGGAAATATGATTGGTAGATGAAATTGCATACTATAGTAATAAAGGAAACCCCTCCGAGATCCTTATAAGACTTTATGAGACTAGTTGAACATTCGAGGACGAATGTTCTAAAAGGGGGAAGGATGTTATATCCCGTATTTTGCACATTGGGATAATCCGAGCTAACCATGATAAGTTAAGGACAAGACTATTTCGGGATGCAAAGTAGAGACTTTTAACCACGATTTTGTTTTAAGACATAAGTTGCTTATGATTTTGTTGGCATGGCATATTAAGAAAAATTTGGGGTTAAAAGTGAATATTGGAAACTTAATATTTCATGAACAAAAGGCCATATGGCCGTGTGGCATATGTGGGCCATGGGCCACATGTGTTAATTATATATGTAGTTAAAAGATGACATTAGTCATATTCTTCATCTTTCCCTTAGAAAATTCAAGAAACTTGGAGAAAAAGAACAAGAGAAGCCATTCGGCCATGGCTATGGCCGAACAAGGTCATGAGCAAGTGATCAAAAAATATTTTTTCTCAAGCATTTCAACTCCTTAGAAGGTGTATAACAACGTGGAGTAGTCGTTGGAGTAGAAAGAACAAGTATTAATTCAAGCACCAACCTTAGTCAAGTTGAAGAACTACGTGAAAAGGTAAGGTTCAATCTTCTTTTCATATGTTATGGATGATTTGTACATGTTGTGATATGTGGAAATGAGTGAAATTCATGAAAGTATGGATGTTGATGTTGAGCCGTGTGTGTTGGGTTATAGCCGTGTGGTGTGTGTTGTGTAAAAGTGATGAATTAATTGTATTTAGCATGTTTGGGTGTTGTTGTAGTGTGTAGAAATGGATGAAAACTATGGAATTTGTGTGTTGATGTTGTGGCCGAATATGGGTTGATTTGGTGTAGGCATGTTGAACTAATTTTATTTAGTATTTTTGGTTGTTGTTGTTGTGAAATCTATGATGAAAATGAAAGTTTAATGATTCAAGTTGAAGTTGTAATTGTTGTGGGTCGTTTTAGAGGCCAACGTGAATTGTATGTAGTTTCTTGTATTTATGAGAATAATGTTGTTAAAGTGTGGATTGTTGGTGTAGTGTATGAAATTGGAAGGAAGAGTATGTGTTGTTGTTGTTCTCGGGTTTGGGGTGGTTTCGGGTGAGATGGTGCTTTGGTTGGGTTGTTTGAAATATTGTACGGGTTGTTTGAAATGTTCTTGAATCTTATTTGAATGATCTCGGATGAGTACTTGAATATGTAAGCGTTGATGTTAGCTTGAAAGTATGTAGTTGAATTGAATACAAATGGAATGTTGCCAAGTATGTAGAAAAGAACTACTAATGTTAGAATGCGTTTTGAATTGATTGTTGATGTTGTTAATATGGATGTTGGTATTGTTGTTGATGATATTGGCCGAGTTGAATTCTCGGGGTTGTTGAATTTACAGGGGAAATGCTGCCCAAATTTCTGTAGATAAAGTGCTAGTTTGGAATTGGATTACTAAGTGCTTATGACTAATGCTTGGTGTCTAACGACGATACTGTAGATTTTGAGAAGCCGAGACTTAAGTTCGGAATAGCTTAGAAAGCGGACGAGGTATGTAAAGCTTACTCCTTCTTTCTTTTGGCATGTCTTAGACGTAAGTAAGATATGACATGATATGAGCCTTGAGGTAACTCCATTCTTAAGTTCCGAGCATGCTTACGATTCTTATTCGCTTCTTGATATTGGCATCCTTAATATGGTCGGACTATGGTCCTTATGTCTTTGATATGATTGGATTTCAAATGTTGCATAAACGGTTTTGTTCCTAAAGGATCCTATGTCTAAAAATGTCCGTAACTTTCATAGACAGAACCGGATTGCTATGATGTGTTCGTAAAATGTTCGATAATGACTAATGCCCGTAACTTTCATAGGCAGGCTCGGATTGGCTCGATATATGTTTATGATTTCTGAGACATCATGTGACATGTTTTCGTAATGATATTTCAAGAGCCCTAAGTGTGACTACTATTCGATACTCGAGCGTTGATTTGTCTACTTATCCATTGAGTCTGTAATGATGATTTATGTGCATGTGGTTTCTCACTACTCTGCTCGTGCGAGCTGTTATTACTTCTTTCACTGCGTCCCGGCCGGGGCATGTATTCATGCGCAACTCCACCGCATTATTCACCGCGTCCTCACTAGAGGGCCGGGGCACGTTATATGATATGATGATGGCGCCAGCCTCGGGATGGGCCGATTATGATATACATGCTGGAGACAGGATCTCCTTTACCGAGTCCCTCATTAGAGGGCCGGGACACGCTATTCACCGAGTCCCTCACTAGAGGGCCGGGTACGGTATATATATATATATATGATGACATGATGACATGCATACATGATGGTTATATGATTTTCTCCACCGAGTCCCTCACTAGAGGGCCGGGACACATTATATGTATACATGATGGTTTTATGATACTGACATGCATGATATATGTTTTCAAAGGCAAGTCTTATGGTTTTCTGGTTATTATACTCGTTTCTGAAATTCCTATTTCGATTATGATCCTGTTTACTGTACTCCATGCTTTACATGCTCAGTACATATTCCGTACTGACCCCCTTTCTTTGGGGGCTGCGTTTCATGCCACGCAGGTACCGACAGATGAGTAAAGGACGTTAGCAGAAGATATTCCAGCTAGATGGGCGAGCTCCATTTCTCCGAGGCCGCCGAGTCGAGTATTTATGTTGTGGCATCATGTTCTATGTTAGAGACTTTGCGACGAGTCACGTATAGTATATGTCAGTTTTGTAAGCGGCTCTGTAAGCCGATGTATTATTATGCATTGTGTTACAAGTTTCAAATGTATACAGATTTTCCTTGATTTGAGAAGAACGAAAAGCATGTTTTTCTGAGAAGCTTACCGTATGCATTCATGTTATGATTTAAGGGCCCAGTATGATTATTAGTATCACGAGAGTCAGCGGTTTCGCTCGGCCCTAAGTAAGGGTCGGGTGCCCATCACGCCCTAATAAGTTAGGGTGTGACATAAATGGCCGTTCAGGCATTTCATCGAGCATGTAGTAGGCAAACGTGAATGCAAGTCAATGTTAAACACAATGGGTACTCAGACTTCCCCAAATTGTACTACTAAACTTGTATACTATCAATTCGATAAAGAATCACTAATTCTTGACATAATTTGTTTTTCAAGAATTCCCAAAATTCCTCAACATGATCTCTACCATTGATTTCACATTATTACCATGGATATTCACAGACCCTAAGCATTCATCACTAAGTAATAGAAGGTTTAGAACATGACCCTTCTTTTGCCATCTACCATAAGAGTGAGAGAGCTCGTACCTAATATTCACAGACGATGATGATGTATAGATTACACACTTTGGGAAACACGAAATTAAGATGATGTACGGTGATGGAGATGAAGATCAAAAGTTTTGAAGAAAAGGAAGAGGGAACGGTGTGTTGTTTTAAATTGAGCCGCGGGTCGGGTCAATTGACCCGCGACTTAACTTATCGGACTGCACAACTGCGCGCACAAGTGTCGCGGTACGCATACTGTGCTTGCGTGACTTCAGGTGAACCGCAGACCTTGTCCGAGCACTGCAGTTGCCTCACTCTTGTGACACCACTTATGACTTCACATGCGGCTTCGTAGGTGGTTCTTGCGATGATGCAGTGTTACCGCATAATGTGCCTGAGTTTTCTGAGTCCATGATTATTGTAACCCTCCCAACACTTGGGCATATTCTCCTCGTCATTCCTTATGCAATTCAAGTTCACTCATACACACTGAAACAAACATCAAAAACATCATGAAAATAAAAACGCATACACATAAAAGTAAAAGCTTGGGTTGTCTCCCAAAAAGCGCTTGATTTTTTGTCACTGTGCGACGTTGTTACTTTTCTTTCATGGTTCATTAAGGTAGATCTCCTTAATACTCTTTGCCTCGAATTCATTTGGAAGGCCCAAGTATTGTTTAACCCGCTGCCCATTCACTTTGATACGATCTCCATTTGGACACACAATTTCAATCGCTCCATGCAAGAACACTTGTGTCACTTCAAAAGGGCCAGACCACTTCAATTTTAATTTTTCGAAAAACAACCGGAGCCTTGAATTGAACAACAACACCTTATCCCCAGGGCTAAATTCTCTTTTCAAGATCTTCTTATCATGGAAGTGTTTCATGCGGGCTTTGTAGAGTGAAGAGCTAACAGATGCTCTAAAACGGAATTCATCCAGCTCATTAGGTTGATCCATCCTCAATTTTGAGACATCACCCCCTATTTAGATTCAACTTCCTCAAGGCCCACAATGCCTTATGTTCAAGTTCCACCGAGAGATGACAATTTTTGCCAAACACCAATTGGTAAGGAGACATACCTATTGGCGTCTTGTAAGCCGTCGGATAGGCCCATAATGCATCATCCAACTTCCTTGACCAATCGGTCCGGTTAGCATTCACTGTTTTGGATAGGATGCTCTTGAACTCCCGATTTAATACCTCCACTTGCCCACGTGTTTGGGGATGATAAGGGGTGGCAACTTTGTGCTTGACTCCATATTTTTCAACATGAGCCTTGAACAACCGGTTGCAAAAGTAAGACCCCCCATCACTAATTATTGCTCTTGGGGTACCAAATCTTGAAAAGATGTTCTTTTTCAAGAAGGCGATAACATTTCTTCCTTCGTTATTCGGAAGCGCTACGGCTTCAACCCATTTGGACACATAATCAACCGTCGCTAGGATGTATTTGTTGTTGTAGGAGCTCACAAATGGGCCCATGAAATCAATTCCCCATACATTAAACAATTCCACCTCAAGAATCGAAGTCATTGGCAACTCGTGTCTTCTTGAAATGCCCCCTTGCCTTTGACATTAGTCACAAGCTTTCACAAAATCATGGGCATCTCGGTGGATGGTGGGCCAATAGAAACTACTTTGGAGAATTTTTTTCGCCGTTCTTGAGCTACTATGATGGCCACCCACGGGTGATGAGTGACAAGCTTCAATAATGGGCATCATTTCTACTTCGGGTATGCACCGCCTTATGATGTTATCAGCACACACCTGGAATAGATATGGCTCATCCCAATAGAATTTCCGGACATTGCTCAAGAAATTTTTCTTTTGATGAAAATTCAAATCCTCCAAAGATGATAAATTTGTAGTGTCGGCATACCATGGAATCATATCATATGACCCCGCTATCACTTGCTCATCCGGGAACAATTCATTGATTTAAATGCCATCCGATGGCGTCCCGCCTTCTTCAAGACGAGATAAATGGTCCGCCACTTGATTTTCACACCCCTTTCTATCCTTGACTTCAAAGTCAAATTCTTGCAAAAGAAGGACCCAACGTATCAACCTCGGTTTTGCATCTTTCTTTGTCATGAGGTAATGTAGAGTTGTGTGATCGGTGTGCACAACTACGTGGGTTCCTAACAAGTAAGCACAAAATTTCTCAAAAGCAAAGACAATGGCAAGCAACTCTTGCTCGGTGACCGTATAGTTCAATTGGCCCCATTGAGAGTCTTGCTTGCATAGTAAATTGGATGAAAGATCTTTTCACATTTTTGGCCAAGCACAACCCCTATTGCAAACCCACTTGCAGCACACATGAGCTCAAAGGGCTTAGACCAATCCGAAGCGATAATGATGGGAGCCGATGTGAGTCTCTCTTTCAAACAATTAAAAGCTTTTAGGCAAGTATAATCAAATACGAAATTCGCTTCTTTCTCCAATAGCTTGCAAAGAGAATTGGCCACTTTTGAGAAATCCTTGATGAACCTTCGATAAAACCCAGCATGCCCAAGGAAGCTTCGAACACCTTTGACAGAGATATGGGGAGGAAGCTTAATAATAACTTCAATTTTGGCTTGATCAACCTCAAGGCCCTTCTTCGAAATTTTGTGCCCCAACACTATGCCTTCTCTTACCATGAAGTGACATTTTTCCCAATTGAGCACCAAATTAGTTTATTCACATCTTTTTAATACTTGGGCTAGATTCCCCAAGCAATCATCAAAGGAGTCCCCAACTACGGAAAAGTCATCCATGAAGATTTCAATGGACTCCTTAGCCATGTCAGAGAAGATGGACATCATGCAACGTTGGAAAGTTGCGGGAGCATTGCACAACCCAAAGGGACAAGTGAATGTGGTTTTTTCTTGATCTTCCGGGACAATAGTGATTTGGTTGAACCCCGAGTAGCCATCTAAGAAGCAATAGAAATCTCTTCCCGCAAGCCAATCAAACATTTGATCCATGAAAGGCATTGGGAAATGATCCCTCTTTTTCCACCGATTCAATGTTCTATAGTCCATGCACGCTCTCTAACCGGTAACCGTATGAGTTGGAATCAACTCATTTTTCTCATTGGGCACAACGATGATCCTATCTTTTTTGGTTACATATTAAACCGGACTAACCCATAGGCTATCAGCTATCAGGTACACAATACCAGTATCTAACCACTTGATGATTTCCGCTTTAACCACTTCTTGCATAGGAGAATTCAACCGCCTTTGGTGCCCGATACTCGATTCACAATCTTTATCAAGTTGGATTTGATGGGTGCAAATTCCAGGAGGAATCCCTTGAATATCCGCAATACACCACCCAATTGCCTTTTTGTACTTTCTCAAGATCACCATTAGTCGTTGTCTTTGCTCATCCGTCAACCAGGCGGAGATTATCACGGGCAAATTGTTCTTTGGTTACAGGAATTCATACCTCAAATGTGAAGGACAAGGTTTGAGAGCCAAGGTGGGAGGCTCAATGATAAAGGGCTTTGCTGGAGGCTTCTCACAGTTTTCTAGATCAAGATCAAGCTTTTTGGGGTTGTATTTGTATATACCCAACCCCACCATTGCATTAACTGTTTCCTCAAATTCATTTTCATTTTCCCCCTCATAGTTCATTATCATCGCCGCCAACATCTCACCCACATATTCATGCTCAACAGTTGTCTCCATGGCTTCATTAATTGTATCAATAACCGACACGACACTCATATCCGCCGGTTGTCTCATCAATTTGCAAATATGGAAAGTGATCTCTTCATCATTCATTCTAAATTTTAAATCACCCCTCTTCACATCTACAAGAGCGGGCCTCGTAGCTAAGAAAGGCCTTCACAAGATTATAGGCACTTCAAAATCAACTTCACAATCTAAAATCACAAAGTCGGCCAAAAAAAAAAATCGGTCAACTCTCACAAGAACATCATAAAGAATACCCACCGTTTCTTTATGGTTCTATCCGCCATTAGCAACCTCATAGTTATGGGTCGGGGAGTACCCAAACCTAAGTTGTTAAAGATAGCAAGAGGCATCAAGTTGATGTATACTCCAAGATCACATAAGGCTTTTGCAAATTTGTACATCCCAATTGTGCGAGGAATGGTGAAAGCTCCCGGGTCTTCTTTCTTTTAAACCAAAGCTTTTGTTACAATAGAGCTACAATGATGTGGACCTCCTATTGTTTCAAAACTAAAATGCCTCCGCTTGGTTACAAGATCTTTCATGAATTTCGCATACCCGAGCCTTAATTCAAGTGCTTCCACCAATGGGATGTTAATTGAAAGTTGTTTCAATTTCTCTATGAACTTGAGAAATTTTCCATCATCCGCTTTCTTAGCCAATCTTTGAGGAAATGGAGGAGGAGGTTTAGGAATAGGCTTTAAAGCTTTGGGAACCTCCTCTACCACTTTCCCACCTTCCGGCACTTCATCACCTTCGGGAACATGTTCAATAACAATGGGCTCCTCAATAGTAGCCCGCTTCTTTTTCATCTTTACTTCTTCTTCATTGACTCTTGGCTCTTCAACAATGTCCGCCTCATCAACCAATCCCTTTTTTGTTACCAACTCTTCTACCCCAATTGTTTTCCCACTCCTAGTAGTGATTACATTGCATTTGTGTTTATCATTTATCGGATTTGTAACTATGTCACTAGGGAGTGTGCCCTTTTGCCTTTGATTGAGTTGAGCCGAGATTTGGCTAAGTTGTGACTCAATTTGTTTAATGAAAGTGGAATGAGAGCTCACCACTTGGCCCATTTCTTTGCAAAAGGAATTGGTTGACTCCACTTTCTTCAAAACTCTTGATAGCATATCCTCCATTTTGGAACTAGCGGGGTCGCTAGTAGATGGTTGCCTTGAAATAATTTGGTTCCCCTTAGGTAGGACATAAGTATTTGAGCTCTGGTGGTTGTTGTAACTGTTGTTGTAACCACCTTGATTGTTGTTGTAACCGCTTTGATTGTTATCCCGCCAATGAGAATTCCCATTATCTTTGCTCCACCCTTGATTTCCACTATCTTTGTTCCAACTTTGATTCGCTTAACCTTGCCGCTAAGATCCTTGGTTAGGACCTTGGTAGTTCGGACGGGAACCCCCCCCCCCCCCCCCCTCCATTTGATTGTGTATAAAGTTGGCTTCCTCTCCACACACTTGGAAGCATTGCTCATCCATAGAATTCCCTTCACAAGATCCTACCGCATTAACTCGCTTGGAGCCTCCACCCAACACATGTTTCGTGAGAAGATCCATTTGAGTAACTAACTTTGCCATGCTCTCATCTCTCTCTTCTTCCTTCTTGATTGCCTCTCGAGACAAGACAATTTTGAAAGGACCTCGTTCAATGACATCCGACTCCCTAGTGTGCCAAGCTTCGTTGGTCTCAGTCAATTTATCTAGGAGAGCACTCATCACCGCATAAGAGTTTTCCATCACGAATCCACCCGCAATATTATTAGCCATCGATTTGTTGACCGTATCAAGTGACCGGTAGAATGTTTGGAGGAGAACGCTATCGGGCAACCCATGGTTTGGAGAACTCTTAACTTTCTTTTTGAAACGAGTCTAAGCCTCGTGTAGAGCCTCAACCGGAAGTTGACGAACGTTATTACTTTCATCACGAAGTTGTAACATCCAAGAAGGAGGAAGAACTTCTTGAGGAATGCTTGAGTCAACTCTGCCCAAGTAGTAATAGACCCGACTGGAAGATCATCCAACTATGCGATGGCCTCGCTCGTGAGAGAGAACGGAAAGAGCCTCAACCTGACCGTCTCGACGGAGACATTTAGATGCACATTAGTAGTGCAAACTCTAAGAAAGTTCTTTATGTGCCTATTTGGTTCATCTGTTGGTAGACCCCCCGAATAAGTCCTTGGTGTTGTGCAAGTGCAACATAAAATAGTTCACAAGGAAACTTTCGTTTCCTTGAACTTGAGGTGGGCGAATAGCGGTTGTATCACTGGGCTCCACAATCATTTCATCATCAGAGTTATTATCCCCCATTGCACTCACGAGTCAACACAACAACAACAAACAAAAATAAGAGTTGTTGTTATAAAATGTAAACTATTGGTAAAAGAGACTAAGGTTGCGGTTCCAATGGAAAGTAATGCAAATGGGTATCAGTTCAACTTCTTCAAATGTCTATATGGAATTAAACATAGGCTACGTAACTTTATCAAAAGTGTCTCAACCAAATTGATAAATATCATTACTAAGCTTTCTCAAGCCTTAGAATGTGAAAAATGTGAACCCCCATTTTGTTTCAAGTTAGCTTTCTTATCTCTAGCTCAAGCTATTAAATGGGATTTAATGACCAAATCCTTGCTATCTAACTCTTTTCCAAACTTTCACTTTCTTCTCAAGCAAAGTAAAAGTACTTAGGCACAAATAATGTTTGAAACCATCAAGAGACATTAAAGCATGAAGAGTTGATAGAATGCATCTTTAACATGAAAATGAAGTTTAAATATGAAACTCAATCACATAACTAACACATTTGGTCCCACAACCTTAGCTAATGGGTTTAGCTACTCATTTCCATTAAATAAAAGAAAAAAGTAGATAAAATATTCATGAATGCTTACAAAGTTATGAAGAACACAACAAACTAAAGTGGAAGATTCCCCTTTAAAGCTTCAACAACCAATAATAAAAGTAGCCTCCACAAAATGACAACAAAAAATGTAGAATATTTTTTGCAAAACCCTAGGAGAGTATTTATAACAACCAAAAGCGTGCATTAACTTTAGACAAAAATACCCTGCAGGCGCCACATGTGTCTTGCATGTTGTGTCACAGGACCAACATGCGAGATATTGACCGTGCTCAGCAGCTGCATGTTATGCTCTTGACTTTAGACGTTCCAATTTTTGGACATGGTTTGCGTTTGCACTGTTGTCTCTCATGTTTAACATGCGACTCGCATGTTGAGCTCACATATTGCGCAACCTTTCAACCTCCATTCCTCAGTGGCCTGTCATGCTATGTGGTCGAATTGTGGCTTCGCAGGCACGACATGCGGCTTGCATGTTAGGCAAGGTGTGTCCTTGGCCTATTTTGTTCATTTTGCTCCTTTATGCTCTCCGAACATCTTATCCTACAAAATGACATAAACACAAGAAAAGTAATAACGAAAGTACTTGAAGAGTTACAAAAGTCCAAGGAATTTACATCACAAGTGTCGTAATTTCACGGCACATCAAAACTCCCACTGAAGTTGCTCATCATAGAGCCCAACGACATCTATATAAGCTATAGGCTCATAAAAAAAAATTAGGTTGCAACCTTTCATGAGCGGATCCACAATAATGAAGTTTGTTTTACTATGTTATATTGATTCAAGAAGACTCAGAACTCTTTTCTTCACAATCAGACATATAATGTCTTTATGCTTTCATTTCGACGAACTTCGACTATACGTTATTCAATTACATATATATCCAAAAGAGTTCATCTTAAGATACCTAACACAACATTATTATTTAGTCTTTGGACATAAATAATAATTTGTAAGTGTTACTCTTATACATAGTTCATAAATATTGACTACCAAAACTTGACCTAGTAATATGTCTTTCTTTGGACCGACATACTACTAGCATGATATTACTAAATGCATCACATATTCATGACTATCCATAATCTGGCCAAAATAATCTTCCTTTGGGATAATTATTCCACATAGACAAACATGCTCACATGTCCAAAACAAATAAATTTTATCCAATAGAAGTAACTTTGGCAACATATTAGACGTGTTTATTCAATTTGAAGCAAGAAGCACACATGGTATAATTTTATTCCCAGTACAAATAACTATTTCTTTTATGCACAGCGGAGAAATAGTAAAAAAGACATCCCCAAAATGTAACTGGAAAAATGCAGATCGATATTCGTTTTATGCAAGTTTGCTTTAAAATTTTTGAAAGCACAACAAAATCTACATAAAGTTTCTGCAATATAATGCAGGAAAAAAAATCTAAAAGTTACAGAAAGTGTGCAAAAAATGCACAAAAATTTAATGTCATACACCATATGAAATCTTCCAAACTTAGTACTTTATGATCTTAGAGTGCTTTGGCAACTCTAAAACCTTTGGAATATTTCTATGACACTAAATTGTCTAATTTATTTTGGTTAACCCTTTAAAATATTAATTTCAAAGAAATCTTCAAATAAAGATTAATAACTTAAAACCAAAACAACACTTTCAAATTGCATAAACGTAAATAAATATTCTGAACCAGATATGCACACCAATTACACCAAAAGAGCATAATGCAGCGAGTGAGCTATGGTATTTTCCACTTTGAACACTCTGCCACCTCCTTAACCTAACCATCCTTGAAAAAAAAAAATCTATTTTAAAAGAAAATCATCTAAGAGGTTAAGGAGAAAGTGCCGCAAAAATTAGACTCGGTGGAAAGTATCTTCAATACTTGCTCCAAAAAATGTATTGAAGATACTGGTGATTGAATTGAAAGGAAAAGGTTGAAACTTAATACAAAATAAACTTTTACGTAAGTCTATCTTCATCCCTTTTCTTTTCTTTTTTAAATTTTAAAACGAGAAATAAAATTCAAGAAAAAAAAAAAGTGCCCAAAAATTCTACCGGCCGGAGAATCTTCGAGTTTGGTAAATCAACAAAATTGACACTTTTTTTCCACCCCGTTTGGACATGGTTTCAAATCATGTTTGGACATGTAATTTGGATATTTTAAGTTGTATTTTCTTTTATAGACATAAAAACCCCACAAATTGTGAAAACTATCAAAACATTCTCAATTCTTATACAATCTTACCAAATGAGCAAGTCATAGTTCATAACAAAATTAGTACACTACTAGAAGGCCTTTCTAAAAAATACAACATCAACTAATCAAACTTTAGTTCAATAAAAACGAAAATTTAACATGAATAGTAATGTAACTACTCTTTAATATAACTCTCCCATATAAATTAAAAGTTGGTAGACATAAATAAAGGTTGGTGAAAATTAATGAGATTGGTAAATGATTGATGGGGGTAATTGTTAAAAATATCTACCAACTTATGATTTTTTTTTTTTTTTACAAAATATAAATTTATGAGTTAAATTTTATATTTAAAAAAGTTGAAACCATGAGTGAAAACGCATGTTCAAATGCTAATTTGGGGTCATGATTTCAAACCATGGTTTGAAAACGCATGGCCAAATGCCTATTTAGAAAAATTGAGGTTACAAGTTGTCCTCAGATGTTAAGTTTTAAACACTTAACTAAAAAAAAAATCTGAATGACTCATAATTGAAACAGAACTCGGCAAACGGACATGTGAAATAACAACGTTCAACTGGCCCCAAAAAACTTGATAGAATTCGGCAAAATAACATGTGAAAAATTGGAGAACAGTCCCAAAAATCTTTCTATAAAGAAACAGAAAAATTAAACGGAACTTGGAAAAACGTGTGTTTTCTTATCCAACGAATTTGTCTCCAAAAAAAATATTGAAAACACGTCTAATGAGCTAAATAGATTGTACGCTGATATCACTTGTTGGAAAACTTACTTAGCAACACAGGATCGCAAGTAAATCATTAGACAGAGATATAAATCTAGAAGATTAGTAAGAGCAGTTACCTTATCCATAGTAAGAATCGATTGAACAAAAAAGTCATGATCTTTTAAGTCTTGTTATTTTCTTTGTGACACTTCTCTCAATGGGGCAGAGATGAAAAGAATTTGACAACAGACTTAGGGACCAGAACCAATATATAACAGCGAGACACCTCTTCGGAAGAGACGTAACTCTTCAAAGGAAACCTTTCAGAAGAGGCGTAACTCTTCGGTTATGATCTCATCAATTATAACTGAAAAGTTAATTAGGTTTCTACGCATATAAAATATATACCTTATAACATAAGATTTATATATAGCCCATAAAAATAACACTTCATTAGATCAGAAAAATGGTCGTCTTTAATTGATAGCATATCTATGTACAATTATATTAAATATGTGAGTCCACTAAATAGATAATTTCTAACAAGAATAGTATATAACTTAAACTCATAAAATATGTGTTATGCAAATTGAAATTGAGGAAGTAAAGTTTAAAATTTAATTTTTCTTAATACATACTTATGAAAATATAAGCAACATAACATGTGACAGAAAAGAGGACGTTACTTTTTAGAGTCAATTCCTCATATGATCACTGATCAACTTAAGGAAATTATCTAGTAAAATCATTTTTTTTCCTCACATGGTCATTCAAGTTTATACATTTGCCTTACAAAGTAACAAGAGCCAAAAGTCACTTAAAAAATAAAAGAAAAAGGGCCAAAGTAGTCTATGAGTTTGGACTTTGAGTTTAAACATCCCTTATTTTTTAACACCAAACAATAATAGTCTTCTAACTATTTTTCTTTTACTTCGTAAATTAGGTTGTTTTCGTCCCATAAGTAAGTTCATAATATTGTTTTTTAAAAAAAAAAAAAAAAAGAGAAACAAATCATAATATTTAAACGTAAAAATAAATGAAGAGTGTTAATGTAGAGGGTAAAATAGGTACTAAAATTCTAAATGAGATAAAGGAGAGGAACAACTATTTTTCGAAATTGGGAGAGATATTTAATTTTTTTAGCAGAGTTGGAGGGGGGAAATAATTTTCACCCAACTAATATTACAAGCTTGACAAAAATAATATTTGAAAACTTTAAAAAAAATTAGTATCCAATGATGTAATAGAATCTCCTCATTTTATGTGATGTAGAATGATTTATATTATTGTGATGATATCCTTCAATATGCATCTATGTTTTTTTCTTTACGAAAACCCTTTATGATTAATCTTTACAAATGATTTGTTTCTTATTAGGACATAGTTTTTTGTTTGTTTGAAGGAATTCAATGTCTTCCTTATTATTTATGAATTTCCTGGCAATAATTTCTACCATAGAAACAACTAACAACTCATTTAAACTATTTTATCACAATAAAGATTACTCATAAAATGAATAAATAGAAAACATTATTTTATCGTTGAACTCCTAAGTTTCCAAGCAAATAGAGTATATATACGCTATTTCATTTTTTTAGCAGTGATAAAATGAAAAAAAATTTGTTTCGTTTCTAAAGTTATCAGTCGCAATTTTTTGTGAGTTTCATTACTTTTAATGCCACAGTTAGAGTTGAACTAAAATTGTAGTATTATTTTGTATAATTAAAAGGTTGTTAGTGTTTTATGTTAAAGAGTAAGGACTATTTTAATTGAAAATTAAAACTTAAGGGACTACTTTGACCCTTTTTCTTTTATTTTTAAGGGAAAAGGGCCAAAAATACCCCTCTACTTTGAAAAAAGAGCTAAAAATATCCTCCGTACTTTTTTTTGGTTCAAAAATACCCCTCTCGTCTTTAAAGTTTTCAAATATACCCCTGGTTTGATGGATATTATCTCTCAAAATAAACCGAAATTATTTTTTAAACCCGACCCAACTAAATAATAACCCATAAGATCCGTATTGGGGGAATAAGGGGATCTTATGCTTTATTATTTAGTTGGGTCGGGTGTAAATGATGGAGCAGGTTTAAAAAAGGATTTCAGATTATTTGAGAGGATAATTTCCCCCAAGACAGGGGTATGTTTGAAAATTTTAAGGATGAGAGGGGTATTTTTGACTCAAAATAAATTCGAAGGATATTTTTAGTCCTTTTTCCAAAATAGAAGGGTATTTTTGACCCTTTTCCCTATTTTTAAAGTGACTTTTAGCCTTGTTACTTTATAAGGCAAATATGTAAACTTTAATAACCAAATGAAGAGCAAATAATAGATAAATAATTTTATTAGGTAATTTGCATAGTTAGAGTGACCAAAAGACAGTACTACAACTTATAATATAAAATGAAAGAGAAGAATAAAATGCTACTATAGCTTAGCAAAAAGAAATGGTTAATATACGAATCCAAAAGGACATGCAGAAAATGGGGATTGAATAACGGCATTTTATTACGCAATAGTGTATTTTATTTTTAAGTTAAAATAGTACAATGAGATGACAATTCATTGCACTGAGGACTAATTTGGTTGGTCGATGAAAAGTCGATAGGCACACTTAGGTAAAGGAGAGGCAAGAAACATGCTAGAGAGAATATTTACTTTTGTTGTGCCCAAAATTTTCTTTGCTTGTGAAAACTTTGGCAACACCATCATTATTTTGCGGGATTTGATTTTGATTCCCTAATTATACTAATTTTATTTTCTTAACCAGCAAGAATCTCTACCTCATAAAGATAAGAGATATGATCTGTGTATATTCTACTGGGTATGTAGAAATTTATGTAGAATTTTGAGAGATTCTAAAAATCAAATCCTCAAATCTGCTTCAAACCTCTTTTTGACCCAAGATATAACTGTTGGTCAATTTTAAAATTTTAAAACTTGCCCCAAATTTTTATAGTTTATAAAAAAGTCTTCCATCTATTTATGATCCAACATAAGTGAACGAGTTGTAGTAGCTAGTAACTGTGTTATTAGCAGTTGTTATTAAAATATCGTGTTATGATTTTAGAATAATTTATTATCTAGTTCATTATAAAAAATGATAATTTAGTATCAAATTTATCTGTATATGGGATTATAATTTGTGATAATGATAATTAACGTCATCAATGAAGATTCTGCATAATTTGAGACTAACAAATATGTTTGTTTGATACGATTAGGTATTCCTAGTATTTTTTAGAATTATGTTCACAAAACAGTAAAATGTGTTTTGAAAACTTATGGCAGACACATTTTCTAACTTCAATACAAACTTCACCAAAATCAAGATTTTCAAAACAAAAAAAATAATAATAATAATAATAATTTTGGGAGCTCAGTCACTCAACTAACCTTTGGTCTTCTTCAATCACGTTAAACATCACCTCAATCGAGTAACAAGTAAACAAGAAAGCTTTTTGCACCTTCCTAGAAACTACACCTGATCTACAATTAACCAAGGAATGAGTTCCGAGAATAGCCTAACACTTGACTTCAAATTAAAAAGTCTAAGTTTCATGATTATTTGAGGAATTAACTCAAGGAATCAGCTGTGTGGCTTTCTTATTGCTAAACATATGAAATTATGCCATTACCTTTTTCTTTCTTTCACTTAGTACTACTATTTAGGACAGTTCAAAATCGAATCGTAATCGATAACTCAATCGTAAAATTGGCTTATTGGTATTGGATTATCAAATTAACGGTTGGTGAACGGGTAAATTTTTTATAGCCAATGGTTTATCGGTGAGGGTGCGGATTACTCAATTTCCTTCGGATAAACCGTTAACCAGTTAAGAGTTATTTTATTTACATTTGTACCCCTAGGTATATAAATAATTGGAAATTTTGTATTCATAAATAGCTTAAATTTTAAAGAGGATAAATTCTTTCAAGTGTAATGCACAGGCTGAGGAGAAATCGACTGCAATTGAATCTCCACTGAATTTGTTGCCATTTTCAATTTCCAATTTCTACATTCCATCATCCAATTTGCTGTGAAGCCGTTTTTAGTTCAAAATTCATACTCCCTCCATCTCAAAATATTTGTCGTGATTACTAAAAATAATTATCTTAAATTATTTATCATTTTCGGAGTTCAAAGCAAAATTAATCATTTTTTCCTATTTTACCCTTGATAGAATTTTTCTTGAAGACTAAACACATAAATTGATTTGAACATTTAATTTAGAAAGATGATAGCTTAGACATAAATAAGGTTAAGTAGTAAAAGAACCCTTCTAATCATTGTTTCTTAAGGAACGTGTAAACTAAAAAAGCGAAAAAAAAATTGAGACGGAGGGAGTAGTGAAAATGCTTATTCATTTATATGTTGCTCAAACAAGTTATATCCCTATTTTGGAGTTGTTCGAAAGAAGCTGGCAGTAAGCATAAGCAGTTGTGCATTGATGAATCATACTGTATAATGCTATCTCTCGGTCAGTTGATACTCAATTTGCATAAATGATAAGACTAAATGTGATGCTCTACGGAGATCTTGCATATAAGGGTATGAATTGGTCATGGTGTGTGAAATTAGTTTCTAACTATGGACATTTTCATTGTCATTACTTTTAATTTTTATTATACTTAGAGCTAGCTAATATATCGCTTGATATCCGCGCAATAATTATTAACCCGATACCGAACTAATCGATATTTTATCGGTTGACTAACGGATTAGTACATTTAAAAGTCAATAACACGATAAGTCAAACCGTTAAATGTAATTATCTGCCCGATAAGTAGCCCTACCACTGTTAATTTATCATTTCACTTATTTATCACTCATTTAATTAGTATCGAGGAAGTTTCAAAAATTTTGTTTCTTGCATAGACTTGGACCGTTGGACATCATAAGAATTTTGGGACCAAGTAATTATTTAGATGGGGCCAATTCCAACCAACTTAATAAAACAATCTATGACATTTTGTTGCTATACCTTTCTCTTTATCTTCTATAGAAGACGAGTCATGACTTAAGTATGAAAAATAAAAAGTTGTCTGGCCCAGTGCGAAAAAAAAAAAAAATTCCATTAGTAGTATTCACGCACGAAATTCGTGCGTGAAAGGACCAAACTGCAAAAATGCAGTTTGAGCCTTTCACGCACGAAATTCGTGCGTGAAAGGAAAACTGAATCTTTTTTTTTTTTTTTTTTTGCATTACCTTTCCAAACACGTTTTTTTCCATACTTTGGGCAAAGATTAGTCATATTTCAAAATTCTAAAATATCAATATTTTATATAAAACTTAATATCTTTTTTTGCACAATAATGTCGGCTCATTACATCAAGTCCACCTAAACGTTTGGATCGTCGTTTTAGGGGTTCTAAAGTGCCCGAAGCAAGTTTTGAAACTTGTAATATTTATAGGGTTTTGATTTAAGTGTTTTAATAATAATTCATCCAATACGAGAGGTTTATACTAATTAAAAAATAATTCATTCCATTTAATTACAATACTAATTCAAAGCAATACAATAATAAATTACAATTACAATAACAATACAATCTTCAAGTTCTAGAGGCTCTATTACTTCGAGACGTGCTTGTACTACCACGGCCTTGTTGCCCACACGAACGCTTGTCATGGCCATATTGCTTACATATAGAGCACTTGCGAGAGTAAGTTCTTTCACTAACATCCATTTGATTGGGTCTACGACTCCGTGAGTTAATGCCCAATTTTCTAATGTAATCCTTGTTAGCAACCATCGAAAACGGCTCGTTTGGCCAATAAGCTTCATTACCAAGTGGGTGGAATTGGCCGGAATATGCTCTAAGGTAACTTTGGACCTTATATTCCCCCGCCACATAATTTGTTACCGTTTTTCTCATTCTCTCGAAGCACTTGACGTGAGAACACGGCATGTGGTACGTTTGCCACTTACCACAAGTGCATATTCTTGTTGCCTCATAAACGGTATGCACGTTTCCACCCTTACCGTTATAATAACCCGTCCTAACTTCACACACATGTTGAATTGGGTCATACTCGGTCATTTGGTGACGCTCACATTTTTGTCTATAATGCTCCATAGTTTTGAAGGGCTTTGGCATCCATGTCCCGCCGTCGGCTAATATCGCTACGGCACCGCCTTGTCCTAACAACAAATCGCTCCACCACTTGCTTGAAAGTCATTCTCACCATTGCGGTGACAGGTAGTCCTCGAGCGATTTCGGCAATCCATTGAAAGACTGCGAAATTTGTTTGTTGTGAGCATGCCCCGTCTTTTTCCTCCATCAGCATGAAACGTCCATTTTTCAACATCGAGCTTCATCAACCAAACGTATGCGGGTTCACTCACCGGCTTCGATCGGATCCGTTTTTCAGACCCATTTTAGATTGTTGATGCTCAAATATGACCCCACATCAATTTATTTTGAGTGCCATTGTGAAACGTTGATTGCAAATTCGCCTTCAAGTGCCTTAAACAATATCGATGGTAAACAAAGGGAGGCTGCACTCCCGGTAAATTATCCATATTGTGCAATATGCCTTTATGACGATCGGACAAACGCGTATGCGGTACGATCCTTAATAACATGAGTTTTCAAATGGGTCAAAAGATCCCCCATGTGTCGTTGCTCTCGTTAGCGGCAATTGCGAAAGCAAGAGGAAATATTGACCCATTGGCATCCATTCCTATTGCAATTAGGAGCTTGATGTCGTAGGCACCATATACATGCGTACCGTATGGATATCACTGGTCGGCGGTGAGCAAAACCATCAATGCATGGTTTGAATGTCCAAAATACGAAGTTGAAGATTTTACCCTCTATAAGTCGCCACTCTACAACGGTACCGGGATTAAAATGTTGTGGAAAGCCATATACCTTGCGACGATCGAAAAGAAGTATGCCAATTTCCAAAGACCATCTCAAAAGCGCGTCTACTTGAGAAATCCTTTTTGTTGCTTATAGTTTTACTATATATACGGCTTGAACGTTTCGAATACAATCTTTAATGGGGAACACACTGAAATTTAAACAAACAACTTTTAGTAATAATCTTTCAATTGATATAAGACATATAATGTACTAGGTAGGATAAGTTACCTTGGCGTTTCGGCAATGTCTTTAAGTAACACTTGAGCAATCATGTTTGTATCTAAATTATAATGATCGCTCGATTTTCTTCCATATCACAAGTGTGTCTTTCGCGAAATTTTGTGATAGCCCACATACCATCGGGCTTAACAATTCCCCGAAGCAACCAACTCCACGACCTTGATACCGTCGTCTACAAATTAGCCTCCATATCTTTGAGGTTGGTGATCAACCTTAAACTCTCTCATGTCCTTAAAACAATAAATTTTGACGACCGTTGCAAAGCTTTTTTGGATGCGAACAACATTCCCTTTGCAAGGTAGCATCGATCTTTGTTGAGATCCTTAGGTTCAATCCGGGTTTTTAAGCGACTATCATAATCTTCTCTTGTGAAGACAAATGCATCATCACGACCCTGCAGGCTATCAAGATAAGGGATATTGTTAGAATGCCACTGAATTGGGCTTTCAGAAGTTGGGTTTTCAGCCATCGGTGGTGGTACGTCTTGGTGCATTGGTTGTTGTTGGTTTTGGCTTTGAGGAATATTGTTGGTCATACCAACTTGAACATCGTCATCGTCTTCATCATCGGTTACCTGCTCTGCATTATTAGGTATTTCATCGTCATCACTTGATGATGACTCATAATAATTAGGAAAATCTTCATTATTAAGTGCATTCATCCTCATACATGAAAAGTAACATATTTTAAATACCAACATCATACATATATATAGATAATTTAATATCAAGGTGATGAACTTACTTTTGTTGTTCATAAGCAACGTCATGGTGTGGAGAATGATCAACTCCACCGAGCGGGAGGATTGACCAACATCCATATTTGGTACCAACATGTGAGTTTTGAGAATAGTTCCTATAAAGATTTGGCTTGGTTATTTACCAATTCATACAACAAACACATGCTACTACATATAATAATAATATAACAAAACCATATTTACCAATTTTCATTGTGAGCTTGATTAAATTGCGGCTTAGATTTTCAGCGGAACTTGACCACTCAAAATGTCTCCATAAGAACTAAAGTCCCCATAAGTGTTACCATGAATAGGGGCCGGACTTGAGGGACTTGTTCCCGAGGTATCTTTTCAACATACATCTCAAGAACATTAATGAATACTAAATCACGATATTCTTCCGCGATCCCAAATAATCACTCAAAGATTCATCATCGTTGATATTGTGCATGCCATAACGCACTACACCGTTTGATATTGTTTGTGGATATACGCCGGTTATTGAGATTCCAAACTCGGTGGGTGTAGTTTTCATTCTTTCGTGCAAGTAACCGACTAGTGTTTCATAACTTAAAGTTGTTGGAAATTTAACATGGGCTTTTGGTTTGACACTATAACGAATGGAGTAATTGTCCTCGACGATATCTCCATCCCAAAATAGTGAAACCTTAACACGCGAAGCATTTTGAGACATTTTTTGAATGAAGTTTGATTTTTTTTTTTTATGACTTGTAAGACTTAGGCCTATGCAATTGATGAGTTTTTCACTCGTCAAGCCTTCAAGTTAAATAAATTTCTGAAATTGTCATGGGTTGTCAACTCAATGCTTTATGTGTCATAGATTCCTGAAATTGTCATGCGTGGTGTGTTGTCAAATCAATACTTATAGTGCGCATTAAATTGGTGCGCAATACAAAACGATCAAAAAATACAGCAACGTATTGTCAAATCAATCCTTTATGTGTCATAGATTCACGAAATTGTCATGCGTGGTGTGTTGTCAAATCAATACTTATAGTGCGCATTAAATTGGTGCGCAATACAAAACGCGCAAATAATGCAGGTTGTAGTTGCACTTCCACGCACAGATTTTGTGCGTGAAAGTGCAAAAATCGTATTATACACTTTCACGCACAAAATCTGTGCGTGAAAGTGGGACATCTTCAGCCTAAACCCTAAAATCTGTGCGTGAAAGTGGGAAAAAAAAATTTTACACTTTCACGCACGGAATTTGTGCGTGAAAGGGTAAAACAGTTTTGCCACTTTCACGCACAAATTCTGTGCGTGAAAGGTTAAATATGTTTTTCCACTTTCACGCACAAATTCTGTGCGTGAAAGTTCAAAAACTTACACCCAAACCCTGAAATCTGTGCGTGAAAGTGGAACAAACATATTTAACCCACGCACGAAATTTGTTCGTGAAAGTGAAAAAATATGCAAAAAATTTATGATAAATTTAAAGACTAAATATGCAAAAAATATATATTATTTACGATAAATTTTACAACACTAATGTATATACACTATCGAGGATGGGTCCCACATGTAGTATGCACGAGACTATCCCTGGCCTAAGGCTCATACCATCCCCACCGGGCTCGTCATCGTCTCCATCGCCCTTTTTCCTCCTAATAACCGGGCGCTCCAACTCATGATCATCGTCTCTTCGCGACCGTGATCCCTTAACTAGAACGTGCTTCTTCTTGGGATGCGATCACACCGGCACACTCGGAACCTCGAGTGAGTTAGGTGCAGTGTCTCGACCTCTACCTCGTCGGGAGTCGCCACCTCGGGCGCCGAAGTATGAACTCGAAAAGTATATAATAATTAGTACCATTCATTATTTATATTGAATACATTAACGTTATTTATTTAATAGAACTGTGTGTCAACGGGCGCACCGAGTAGGCTCACGAGATGGGTACGTAGGCTCTAGAGATGGGTGGGGTGGTGAATATGAGGTAGTCTCTGGATGGGTCGCTCACCTCGTGGACCCACGGGCGTAGAACAATGAACTTTGAAATAATATATAAATAATTTAGATTTGATTTATTGTAAAATGAACCTGAAATAAATAAATAATTAATAAATTACTTTACATTGTTGTAAAAGTCAAACCTGTGTGTCGACGGTCCAAACGTTTAGGTGGACTTGATGTAATGAGCCGACATTATTGTACGCAAAAAAAGATATTAAGTTTTATATAAAATATTGATATTTTAGAATTTTGAAATATGCCTAATCTTTGCCCAAAGTATGGAAAAAAACGTGTTTGGAAAGGTAACGCAAAAAAAAAAAAAAAAAAAAAAACAGGTTCGGCTCCTTTCACGCACGAATTTCGTGCGTGAAAACTGCATTTTTGCAGTTTGGTCCTTTCACGCACGAATTTCGTGCGTGAATACTACTAATGGAATTTTTTTTTTTTTTTGCACTAGTTTGGTACAACTTTTTATTTTTTGTGCTACTTAAGTCGCGGATTCATAGAAGACCGCTGTTGCGGCTTTCTTTTTATATTAAGATTGAAGCTTCACTGCAATTATTTAAGCTAAAGTTGGTGGAGATTGCAATTGATCTAATCCACTAATTAACAATTTTCCTTTTTAGCTTTTGGTTAGTGCTCTCTCAATTATTGCTTTAGTTGCTTTATTGTTAAGAATATCTTTGTCCTGCCTTTTCCTATAACGTAAGTAGCATTTTATCTTTAAACTTGAATTTTTAAATTTGAATTAATCGGGTTCTAAAGTTAATATGCAATTATCAGATAGGAACTTGACACTCCCGGATTTACTTCTATTTGTATAATATTTCTCTTTCCATTTGTGTCGGTATAAAGAAAGGCAGAAAGACATAAAATTAAATTAATAAGAAAAAGGTGGGGCGTCAATTATCAATCTAGGTCTAAAAATACATTATGGTACAAGAAAAGTATATACTACCGATACACTTTTTAACTTGTAGCTAGTTACTTTATGATTTTATTTTACTATCAATTATTCATAATAATTATCTTGATTGTGTATATGTCTTTTTCATTAAATTATTAGAGCATAAACTTGGGGGAGAAATGATTATTTGGCCCTTTACAAACTTTTTTTTAGTTCTATGACCTTTTTACAAGAGATTTTTATTTTTTACACATAAGAGATTTGAAAAAGTCATTTTCTTCAATTCAAATTGTAAGAGGCCAAAAAATCTCATTTCCTCTAAACTTGGCATGTATTGTGGTATTCAAATCTTGTTCATCACTCAAATCGGTATCAGGATACATGCCACCCATCATGGCTAAAGAGAAAAAAAAAAAAAATCATAGTCTTTGTTTGAGAATAAAACCAACTTCTCCGTATAGTAGTAGTTAACTAGTTATTCAAGGAACTTTTAACAGTAGCTCAAAAGAAACGGAGAAGAAATTGACATCTTTAACTTGTCCAAATTATTCACATCCCAAACACAAACAACACCTATTACTACTGCATGTGAACAAACAAAAATTACAGAAACTAAATGGCATTAATTAAGCATACATCCTACCCCAGTAAGGCCTGCGTACATTGTTGTTGTTGTTGACATTAATTAAGCATACAAAAAAATTACCTCAACCATCACCGCACCCGATTTAATTAACTATGTAGACACCTAATTAGACAAGTTGATCACCAAGGATAAGAATGTAGATTCCGAAAGTACGATCTTGGATTACTCTAATCAAAAGTACTTCTCGGCATTCTACAGTTTCTGCCAGGAGCTTTCATCATCCTGATCCTTCTACCTCGACGACAACAACAACAATAACAAAACTAACTGTAGATTCTATTTTAAAATGGTAACACCTTCTCGAGCCAATCAAAGAAATGATCACCAATTATGTAGATTCTATTTTTTAAAAATTCATATCCGAATTTACGATTAAAATGTTAAAGTTTGACTTTTGAAGTTCAAACTGCCACAAATAAATTGGGATAGAGGACATATTTAAAAGAAATGGCGGAAGAGAAGTTGAAGCTTATAGCAAAGAAGTTTCAGGGATCATTTAACTTTTTCAAATTTTCACATCACAAACCCAAACAACACATTAAACAAAAGTTACATAAACTAAATGACACTAATTAAGCATACATCCTATCCCACAAAGGTAGGGGTAACGTTTGGGTACATCCACCCTCCCAGATAGTCCTTGTGGGATTACACTAGTCATATTGTTGTTGACATTAATTAAGCATACATAAAAAGTACTTCAACCAACACCACACTCGATTTAATTAACTATGTAGACACCTAATTAGACAAGTTGATCACCAGGATAAGCTCGGAGATTCCGAAAGTAATCTCTAGGATTACTCTCAAAAGTACTTCTTGGCATTCTACAGTTTCTTCCAGGAGCTTTCATGTCCCGTCCACCACCGCGGCGACCACCACCGCGGCGACGACAACAACAACAATAACAACAATAACTGACGAACGCAAAAACCAACGTGGCAATAAGAAAAGGTTTAGCAACATGAAACCAGTGGTTGATTTTGTCTTTTCTAGTGTCTGGTGGAAACACCTTGTCGGACCAACGAAGGAATTGGGCACCAAAGTTGTCTAGCAACAGTAACAATTCCTTCAATTTTTCCACCACATAGTTCTTCACTTCCTCAATTCCCATCTTCCTTCAAGAAGATCAACAAGATTTTTTTTTTTTTTTTTTTTAGAAGTGTGATGAGAGGGAGACAAGGGTAGCGAGTGAATTGCAAAGACCAAGTACCACTAGTGTTCTTTTATGGGTTGAAGCTTGTTTTTTGGATGGCTCAGATCAATTGGTGGGGGATCTTAATGTATAAGACTTTTTTCTGTAGTACGTTGGATTTGATTCGATAAGGATATTTTCTTTTTCCTTTTTCATCATTCTATAAAATATTTTAACTTAAATAACTTATTCAGAAATTTTACACTTACTTTATTTATTACTAACTTATTATTTCACACATTCTAAAGACCCGTTTGGCCATAAAAATTAAGCTTAAGTGATTAAAACACCTCTAAACTTGACACTGATTATACTTTAGTTTCGAATTATGCCTAGTCTTAGGACACTCATAAGCTTGGCTAAGTGAATTTAAGAACACCCCCGAATCATACACCTTAGTATCGTGTAGTCACTCGCGGTTCAGTTGGAATTTCTAGTTGATGTGTCCTTTACGTAGATAAATTAAAAGCTAAAGAATAATAAAAAATATCAACCCATTAAATACACCACCCGATAACCTGCCATCAATTAAATCACCCAACTCTCTCAAAACCCTCTACAATTTTCTACTCTTTCAAAATGCTCTCAAATCGCAAAACCCAACTAATACATAGGGTTCCAAAATAAATCATCAAATTACATAGTACACTAATATATAGGTCTAATTTTCAATATTCTTGACCATTTCAACTCTTGCTCGTATTTCTTTTTCTTTTTCAACAAATCCCAAATAACAACATTAATTAGCTTTCTTCGGAAATGGTGGTTCATACCAGTTGAAAAATTAACAAGAACATCGACCTTTCACATGTACAAAGTGGACGAAAATCAGTGATAATGCTAGCAAATTATCAAAAATTGACCCTTCTAAATAGAACAAACCCAGCAAAATTATGCTAAAATTGACCATTCTAATAGCTTATTTGGCCAAGCTTATAAAAATAGCTTATTTTGAAAAGTACTTTTGAAAAAATTACTTCTCAAAAAGTACTTTTGACTGAAAGCAGTTTATATTTGGCCAATTAATTTAAAAGGTACTTTTGAGCAGCAATTAGTGTTTGGCCAAACTTTTAAAAAGTGCTTCTAAGTGTATTTTTCTCAAAAGTGCTTTTGGGCAAAAGCTATTTTTTTTAGCTTTTGAAAAGCTAGTCGTACTTCTTTAAAAGCACCTATTTTCTCCCAAAAGCTTGGCCAAACACCTCACTTTTTTTAAAATAAGCACTTATTGAAAAAATAATTACTTTTGGGGGAAAAATAAGCTTGGTCAAACAGACTATAAATACCAAAAACAAAAATTACATATTGTGTAGTTTTTACAGCCCAAAATCTCTTTCACGGATTGTCATCAGGCCATGAAATTTTCAAAACCGCCAGAAACCCACATCAATCCACATCTACAATCTTTAGTAATGAAGACAATTGAGAGAGAAACCAACAAATATGACAGTGTTTGGATTGACCTTTTTTTTTTTTTTTTTTTTAAGCTCTTTGCTACTTTTTGTGGTGTCTGATAAAAAAAAAAATACTTTTAAGCACTTATTCTTAGGCCAAAAAAGTACAAAAATAAGTTAAAAATTAAAAGTTGGGTATTCTCAACTTATGACAATAGCTTTTAGAATATAACATATTTTTAAAAAGCCAATCCAAATACTCTGAACTTTAGCAATTAGAGAAGAATGTGAAGAAAAAAACTTAAATTCAATTTGGGGTCTGTTTTAATGAAGGAGGATTTAGATAGAGGAGAAAGAGGCATTTTAGCCATTGCCAAAGGAATAAAAAGAACGGAAAATGTAAAAAATGGATTTTTTTTATCGTTTGGTTGTTGATGTGGTAAGTTTTTACGATCTCACGTTCGTAGAAGAGCCTGAGATCACTCGTTGTATCATGTGGCAGCTCCGGGGTGTTTTAAAATTCACTTACCCACGCTTAGGGTGTTTTTAAGACTAGACATAGTTCAGGGACTAAATTAATAATCCGTGCCAAATTTAGAGGTGTTTTAACCAATTCAGCCTAAAAATCCAAATTCAATTGAAATTGTATTTCAAATTTAGAAAACAACTTATACCTTATTTTCCAACCCGCATTTTTTCACATTTAAAATTATATTTATGTACATTCAAGCATGAACATCATTTCAAATATTATTTGCGAAAAGTATAACTAAACATCTGCTTTTAATTACTACTCACTTGTTTCAATTTATGTGATTTGATTAAGATTACGAGGATTAAACTAATTATTGTTCAATGAAAATCTGCGCATAAATTTTTTGTTTATTTTTAAAAGTAAAATTTACATATTTAGAAACTATATAAAGAATATTATTTGTCGCAAAGGTTCATAACTCAAAATATTTAAAACTTCAAAAAAATCATGATAAAAAATATCTTTTGACTCTTCCAATAATACAAATACAAAAATTAAAATGAGGGAAGTACCTTTTAAACAATTTTAGAACTAAAAAGGCCACAAATACACAGTTAGCCGCCCAAACTTGACGCAAATTGTCATTTCCACATCACCAGTAGCCATTTGAACACCTCAATTTAATAAAATAAAATATGTGTTTCGTGAAAACAGAAGTCACCAAATTTTGTGTGACTTTTTGCTCACGGATGATGAAAGAAATGATACGTCATTAGAAGGAAGAAAAAAAAGCATTTGTCATTGTATTTTAAAAAAAAAAAAAAAGTTCAAAAAAGAAAAGATAATTCTCGTTTCCAGCCCCACTGCATATTCTTCTCCCCGATTAAATAAAAAATTAATCAAGTATTTTGAATTAATATTGGCCTAACGAGCGATTTTCCACCTTAGGCGAATCATTTTTAAAACCAATATGAGAACGTGAATAAAATAAATCAAATTTTAAACTAGACGAAGTCTCAGAAAATCATAAACAGTGAAATATTTGTAAAATAGCCCAAATCTCACAACATAGTCAAGGAAGATATGATGGAAACTGATTACACATATCTAGGGTCACAGTACGAAAGATAGAACCATAAATTTGAAATCAGTAACGAATTCAGAATTTTCACTCAGAGGGTTTAAAAAAAATAGAAGCTAAATATAAAAAATAATGTGGTTAATGGGAATCGAACCTAGGATGCTAGAAATAATTTTGAAAACCCTAGACCGATTGAGCCAACGTTTTGCATATGCTCAAGGTGTTCAAAAGTTAATATATGTACCTATAATATATGTACCTAAACATAGAAAATCTATCCTATATATACACTGTAATTTTTTAACGAGGGTGTCCTTCACTTAAACCAGCCCCTGTTTGAAATCTCTAAATATCTCGAACCATATTAGGTCTGTCTCATGGCAGTGCTAGTACATGGATTGCATAGTGCAGTAAATGGCGAGCTATAAGGATCAAGTGAAATCATCAACCCGCTCCTCAGTCGTAATCTGCAAGTCTTTAGAAATAATTAAAAGTTAAATTAAAACATTTTGAGATGTTTCAATAGACACGCTTTTGTTAGGTTGAAGCGTTCTTAAGTATTAACCTTAGTAAAATATCAAGATGAAAATTGTAGCCAACTTTGAGGGCTAGTTAATTTTCAAAAATATACAACCTAACACAATGCTTTGCATTTACATATCATATTTTCCGATTACACCCGTATAACCACTATTTTCAATAAATCTGAACAAAATCCATTCCAAATTTCTCATAAAAATCATACTTTAAATTCAAACCTACTTCTTCGAGCTTGTTCAATAAAGGTGGATTACATTCTAATATGATTTTCATCTTTCAAATGTGAAAAAATTAGTACTCTAACTATATTTTGAGCTTTAAACACAATAACAAATCGAGTTTGTCAATTAACAATAAAACATCGAGTGGATTGAGGAAGAGAAATAGGGAAAGTGAGCAATATTTCAAATTATATACAATATGGCCCAATCAAACAAGTATTGAACAATATGGCCCATTTTAGTAATGAGCTTGGGCTGGATAGTTGAGAGTGTAGAAATGGGTCATTTGCACTTTTGGCCCTATTTTATGCCGGCTTACCCTTTAAATGGGCTGGTCTTTAATTTTTTGGCCTTCAAAGAGTTTATTCCCTTTTAGGCATAAGTTTGATTGTGAAGGGCAAAAATTAGAGACCAGTCCATTTGAAGGGAAAAAATTAAATACAATTCTGATTGAAGCACAAACAGTGCAATTACTTGTTTATAAATCCCATGTATTTATAAGATATGTTTCAGAAATGTACTAGAAAAATAAAATATTTACCGCCACTTACCATGTAATATCATTTGCCAACAAAAAATACCACTAGTATATAACACCCAAAAGACTGAGGGAAAAGTATATTTTTTTCAGGGTGACTATAGTTGGATTCGTTGGGAACACCTTGGACGATGCAATATGCAAAAAATGAGAAAAAATTGAAGGTTTTTAACTAGTTTGAAGTCAAAATTAGTAGTTGAAAATAAGTTGAAAAAATGCATCTGTGTCACGTATATAAAATGTATATTATTGTTCATCCACATATGTCACACACATATATACAATGGACACACACACACCCATATGGGTGATTACACGTTGATACACAAATATACATGGAGGATATACACAGATATACACATCTCTTCTTTTCCATTTCTCACCTACTTTGAATTTGGGCTTTTGAGTTTTCTCCCAAAACTGAATCAAACCAGCTCTAATGGAGCTCAAAATTTAGTAGTATATGTTTTACGCAAGTGTTATCAACAAGATTTTTGAACACCCACTTCAAATTACAATATTTTTCAAATTTTGAAAATCTCAATCTCAAACTTTCTACTTACTGTTGAATTAATGATTTTCAGCTCCAACTAATGTTACTCAAGTGATTTCAACCTCAACAATCATCAATACAACAATTTTGCAACAAGTTTTCGAATCTCAAACTCCATCAACTTTCGAATGGCCAATTCAAGTGTTAAACTAAAGTTTGTTCCCTAACCAATTTTACAACCAAAGCACGAATTGATACTTTTAACCACAAATTGAAACTTGGAACAAAATCTTTTGAATCCGTAAATTTGAATTATATTGATCGGGTGATATTGGTTAGGTTATAAACGTCTTGAGGAACTTGAATCCCACTGTTAGGACGATTTGGCGGAGCTTTAAGATGGATTTAGACAAAATTTTAGCTATGATTCGAAGGAAGAAGACAAAATCTTGCGATTAATAAAATGCTAGGATATTGTGTAAAAAAGAAAATAAGATTAAAGTAGATAATAAGTTGAAAGCTGGGCCAAAGTTTCTAAATTTTTTGGTGCTTTTCCATTTTTGGCCTGAAATTAATTACAGTCGCTAGTCAAAATTTACAATATACATACATGTGTGTGTACTCAATATACAAAACCTATATATTTGTTGGCTATTATTATTTTAATCAGTCCAAGATGTAATTATCCCAATATTTTGCTTGGAATACCAAGCGAAGCTGCATAAATTTCTCTATTTATAAACCAAACGGCAAACAATTTATGGGCCAAGCAAGGCGCTAGCCTAAATTACAAGTATTTGAAAGAACTCTGTTCGATTGGCCCAATTATATATTGTTTGTTGTTCTTTTTTTTTTTTTTTTTTTTTGCGCGGATTGTCCTTCATTTGGGATGATCTTTAATTGTTGCCCTTCAAATTGGTGGTCTTTAAGTTTTGCCCTTCGCCTAATACCCCGAGGTTGTGGGTTCGCACCCCAGCTCAGTTAAAAAAAAAAATCGCAAAACAAAATTTTGCAAAACTCTGTCTTGTGATTTTTTTAATTTTTTTTTAATTTAGTGAGGATTCGAACTTGAAACCAAGAGATTTTTAGCGAACGACAAAAGTTAAAGACCACTAATTTGAAGGCCAAAAATTAACGACCACCCCTAGCGAAGGACAATCCTGCAAATTGCACCATTTGCTATATTTGCCTCAGTAATTTGTGGAAAAGGGATTGAGACTTTCATTTTTAGACATTTCGTAAATGAATTCAAAAAAAATAAACGGGATCGATGAATTACCTAGTAAGTATGAGACGCGCGTTAACCAATGCATTAGATTCAAAACTAAGTCAAGAACGTGAACAATATTACAAATAAAAAAATAACACAATATCTTGCTACTATAAGATTGAATTAATTCCAAAATAGTTAAAATTTACCATTTAATTAGAAATAAAGGAAAGAAAATCATCAATAGTCACAATTACGTAAAACGCTTAATTAATCTAACTTTATTTGTATAAACTCAAATTTTACAGATTTTTTTTTTTTTTTATGAACTATTTCACGTCGTTCCATTATCATATGAGCTTTGCTCAAATTGGAACTATGTATACTAGTTAACACCTCACATTCAAAGTAATAAAATTATCTCTTTTGTCATGGAATTTTTACTGATTGTAGCTTCTTTTAAGGCCTAATTATTAATATTAACTACTTTTTTATTTAATTATATTTAGTAGCTAATTAACTTTTCTAAATTACAAATGGTCGCTATATCAAAAATACATACTCAAACACATATATCTTTCTTTTTTCCCAATCACTACTCATTTCAGATTTTTCATTTCTCAAAACCCTAAAAAATCTCTCTCCCCTTCTCTCAATTACCACCACCATGGCCGCGCCGCCCCTCTCTCTCTTCTCCCTCTGTGCTCACCCATCTCTCTCTCTGCCGCCCCTCTCTCTCTTCTCCCTCTCCCTCTGTGCTCACCTCCCTCTTTCTCTCTTTTCACTCTATCTGGTGAGGCGATGGCACAGATCTGGCCGGTTGTATTATTGGTGGTGGCGGCGGCGATGGCACTGATTTTTGAGATGGCAGCGGAGAAGATGACGTGGAGGTGGAGAGATTAGGGTTTTATTGGTGGTGGAAAGATTAGGGTTTTTTGGTGGTGGTGGTGTCTCAGATTTGGGTTTTTGGTGGTGGTGGTGTCTCAGATTAGGATTTTGGTGGTGGTGGAGAGATTAGGGTTTTTGGTGGTGGTAGTGTCTCAGATCTGGCCGTGTGTATTTGGTAAAAGCCAAATACAAATACATTCAAAAATCTACATCTCACAAATACACTATTTTTGAATGTATTTGTCTTTGTGTTTTTTTTAGTGTATTTTTTAGTGTAATTTGTTAATAGCCAAATACACTGTTTTTTAATGTATTTAAATTTTTTTGTCTTTGAATCTGAATGTATTTGTTGAAATCCATTCAAATTTGAATATATTTGGCTTCATATGTAGTTGAAATGTACACAATGTATTTGAAATACATCAAAAAAAGCCACTGAAATACATAAAAATTAAAAAAAAATCAGTAAAATACATTAAAAAAATCACTAAAATACATAACAAAAGAGACGAAATACATTATAGCAAAAAAAAATTAACAAATACATCCAAAAAAAAAAAAATCACTGAAATACATCAAAGCGAAAAAAAAAAATCACTAAAATACATCAAAAAAAAATATTAATATCTAATTTAATAGCTCCACTATTAAAGGCGAAAATCAAGGATCCTGTTTTTTTTTTACCGTGTTCTCATGTATTTGTTGGCAATAAATACACGCGAAAACATATACTATTTTGTCAAAATGTAGCTACAAATGGTAATATTTAAAAGGGTAGCTACAAATGGTAGGAAGCAACAATAAGATACTCATTTGAGTAAGTTTGCCTTTAATCATATCTAATCGCGTATTCTTCTCCAAAAGTAACGATCCAAAAGAAAAAAGCCTTAGCTACTTAAAACATGTATATTTTTCACCGAATTTTTTGACGAAATTCGTGAAAATGTGCTCGTCAAAAACTGTATCTCACAAATTTTCGTTGAAAATTCAGATTACTGACGTTGTTCCGACAAAAACGTCAGTGGAAAATCCGCAAATTTCTAGAAATCCTTGAGCTCTATAAGGTGCTAGCTGTTAGTACTTTCTTCTTTATCCTTCAAAATATATTAGGAAAACAAATTCTAGTGATCTTTCTTTTCGGCTTTTTGATCTATTGGAAAAAATAAAACATGTTAGTAGTGCGCGTAGTTGAAGTGGTATTCTATTTTATGCCAACCAAAAAACTTCCTCACATTTTCAAACGTTTGGTTAAAACTTAATTTCTAATAAATTGCAAAATCATTAGTTAGGCCGTTTGGTTATAATGTTGTTAAAGTCCACGAAGCTCTTTTTGATGAGACACACCTGCTCAAATACAACTAATAACAAATAGTTTGATAAACATTATGGTAGCTGCAGTTTAATTAAACTTCATGATTATAGATAGAATGCTGATTGATAGATAAATAATTGTATTTTGCTTGATAGGGAGGAGAAAACGTAACATGTGCTCTTCAAAAGGATTCCTTTTATCGAGCAGAAGCAATAGAAGACTTTTAACATTTATATTTTTTTCTCCCTCTTTTTATTATTAAATTTATATACCGATGGTGGCTCCTCGGAGGAGTCTTTGTTTAGTTAGGAGTAGGTTCTTAACTAATTATAAATATTAATTTATTTGAACATGAATTCGGATCCCACTTTGAATGACTCTAAAAAATAAAAAAAATAAAAAAACAGTCGGGTGCACTAAGCTCCTGCTATGCACGGGATCCAGGGCCTGAACTCTAACTCAATTTATTCCTTCATCTATAAATTAAATTACAATCATAAAATTTGTGATCAAATACATACTATACTCTCTTGTTTTGGCACTATCCGTGGATGCATTCCATGCAAAAATAAATAAAGGAAAATTTACATGCCATAACTACTTCTAAGAGCTATTTATGGATTATAACAACCTTTTGCAATAATTTCATTTCGTAGCTACATTTTACATTTCGTAGCTACTATACATGAGGGGCTATAGCTGGAGTGATCATTGGGCATGTGCTTTGCCCTTGTGCGCCCAAGTTCAAATCCCGCTGGCCACATTTTTTTTTCCTGAGAAATTGCAATTTCGGCAGTATTTTTGTTTGTAAAATACAGCGAAATACATGTATCATAAAAACAGAATGGAGTAAATGCTTTAAATACACGAGGGAGTTGTGTATTTTATTGTATTTATATACTGATAATCCTTTCATTTTGGCTGTATTTAAATGTGCAAGTTTGTATTGTATATAAATACAATCAAATACACTTGTATCTGACTGTATTAACAAAATTGGTTGCCCTACATTCACGTCACATGTATTTGATGTATTGGGCTGTATTTCCAATAGCAACCTAACATTTTGTTGTATTTTAGTGTATTTGGTCAGATGTATGTCACATGTATTTCGTGTATTCAGCTGTATTTCGGATAGCAACATTACAGCTGTATTTAAAAACATGGAAATACAACTGAAATTGCAAAGGTAGCTACGGTTTGTAAATTGCAAACTTGTAGCTATATATTTTTAGGAACTTATAAAAGGTAGCTATTTATTTAAGTTGCCCATAAATAAAAGGTAAAATGGTTAAATTTGTTCTTTTACTATACGAAAATGATTAAGGTTAATCCTCCGTTATATTTTGGGGAAACAACGCGCGCACCCCCTCAAACCAAAATGATTACCCGCCCATACACCCATTACTTTCGTACCTCCAGAAAAATCAAAACTATTTACCCAAGTTGCCCCCCAAATTTTGATACCACTATGAGTATCATGGAGGACTGCTTCAGTCCTTCTTTTAGTCCTCCATGATACCATCATGATATATAAATATATTGAGATGGTATTATGAATGATCATGTTCATTTATTCAAAATGATACATTTTTCTCAAAAAAACCCTCTATGATACCATCTTATATACATATATTGTAATGGTATCATGGAGAAGTGCTTCGATCCTTCAATGAGACACTCCTCATGATCATGGATACCATTGTGGTATATAAATATAATGAGATAGTATCATGAGGACTAAGAGAAGGACTTCTTAGTCCTCCATGATACCATCATAACATATAAATATATGGCAATGATATCATGAAGGAAGAATTTTGGGCGGGGGGTATGTTGGGTAAATAGTTTTGGGCAGGGGTACGACGGGTAATTAGTTTAGGAGAGACATGAGTGGATAATTATTTTGTAATTTAGGAATATTTGAGTTAGTTTTACTTATATTTTTTGGGAGTCCGTAAGCTAGAGGAGTTGATTTCTAATGCTTATACTAAACCAGCTTTACTTAGGGGAGGAGTAAACCAGTTTTTATTTAGCGGAGGAAGGGTCTATGACTTAGTAAATGTGGAGGTAGTGAAAATGGTGGTGCTCATGACGATGTTGATGGTGACACTTGTGGTTGAGGGGTAGAAAGTGCTAGATATAAAAGAAGTGAAGGGGACGGGGTAGAATATGGTGGGAGTAAAGTTACATGTCACGTGGCGTCTACCTTATTAAATGTTAATGACATGTGGGATTGGACGTCCACCTAAAAAATTCTAACGGAAGAGGAATATTTTTAGACACCTAACTAACATCAGGAGGATAAAATCTTTTTTTTTTTTTTTTTTTTGCATAGATTATCCTTCTTTTGGGGTGGTTTTTAAGTTTTGCCCCTCAAATTACTGGTCTTTAATTTTTGTCCTTCGCTTAAAAAAGTGATCGAAAACACCCCGAGGTTCTGAATTAGAATCCCGCTCAGTAAAAAAAATAAAAAATCATAAGGCAAGGCTTTATAAAAAATTTGCGTTATACGATAGACTTTGGCTTAAGACATAATTAAAAATTTGTCTTATAAGACCACCCAACGGGGGCAATGTGCAAATTGCCCGGAGAAAATTAATCATTTTTCATGTGGTAGGAACTGTAGGGCTGGGCATTCGGTATTCTGTTTGATATTTTTAAAGTCCGGGTTCGGTAATTCCGTATTCGGTAATTGAAAGTATATACCAAATACCGAACTTTCAAACTTCGGACCGGTAATTCGGGAAACGGTAAATCAAATTTCGGTTCGGTACGGTATTCGGTAATACCATTTTTTTGCGGCAAAGCGCATTGGCAACCAAATAAGATCCGCTTAAATAAGACTGCGAAGTGAAGATTGGACATCAAATTTATAGGAGAACAAAAAGAGTAACTACCATTCATTTTTTGAATGATGCATATCTATTTTTCAGTTCTTAAAGCTTTGATGTATTTAGGACCAAACTAACAAAGATGTTACCAACAGTTAGAGAACTGTACACTACAAAACCAAGCCAATATATCAGAATTGTACCTACACTACAAAGAAACACAAAATCTGCAAAATTACGAGGTTAAGCTGCACGTAATGCTAATGTCTCGCAAGATTTCATCAGTAGGCACTTACGATGCTAACAAAAGCCTTACAAGGCCATACCCCTCCACTCTTTCTACTGATCTGGAACACTTCTAACAACAAAAGATAGAGAAATTATGAAGCTGTTGTACTACTACTGCCCACTGTCCAGAAATTGGAAGCTCTAGTTGTGCACTCCAATTTACCATCTGTGACCATGAAAGAAACCAATTTAAGGGTATGCAAATGAGGCGAACACTAAACACCCAGTCAAGCAGGAAAAAGAAAAAAGCAAAAAAGAGTCCACGAGATACAAATAAAGCACAAGAAAAGCTCCCCTATGACAACAAATTTTTTATTAAAAGATCATTCTGCGATTCCGGGACACTTCTAAAAGACCATTAAAAGGTACGCATTGTTATACCATAATATGGCTATGCACCCAAGTGAGACACTCCAACAACAAAAATAGAGCAAAAATGGCAGGTGCAACACCAGGAACAGATCCTCTTACTGCAAGATATAATATGTTCATCTAGTAACAGCTTTAGTCACGTTAATTGATGGCTTTTAGCTGGTATAAATAAAACATAAGCTTGATAAGTGAAGGTGTCACGACCCAACCCCGTAGGCCGTGACTAGTGCCCGAGCTGGACACTCGTACATACTCATAACCCGAATCAGCATACAAATAACTTATACATATACAAAGGCGAGATATCGTCTCAAACTGTCGCATATACATATATCGCACATAAGCCGGCAAGGCTGTCATATTATACACAACGTCCCAAAACATATGTACACGCAGCCGACGAGGCTGCCACTGCAAACGGGGACGCCCAAACATAAATCACACAGACATAACCGAACAAAGAACTAATCACAACCTGTGTATGTCTACAGACCTCTAAGAGTAACAACAGAATCATATGACGGGACAGGGCCCCGCCGTACCCCTGAATAAACACATATATATCCAACGGAAGAGTCTGTATCAAAATGTAGGCTCCGGAACAAAGGAGCACTCCAAGACAGCCGAATGGAAGTCCTAGGCTGGCGGATCACCAAAACGGGTATCTGTACCTGCGGGCATGAAACGCAGCCGAAGAAAAGGGAAATTTTAATATGTACTGAGCATGTAAAGCATGGAGTATCGCAAACAGAATCATACTGAAGTAAGAAGTATAGAAAAGAAACTTAGTACAGTAACCAGAAAACTACAAAGCTTGTCTTGAAACATAAATCATGCATGTCCATATCATATCTAATTCATTACGGGGCTTAGAAACATAAGTAAATCATCATCATGTACATATGCATATATAACGTGTCCCGGCCCTTTTGTGAGGGACTCGGTAAATAAGATCACGTAATCATCATGTCATCATATCATCATGTCATCATATATATATATACCGTACCCGGCCCTCTAGTGAGGGACTCGGTGAATAGAATCATATCATCATATATATACCGTACCCGGCCCTCTAGTAAGAGACTCGGTGGAATAATCATATACATACCGTACCCGACCCTTTAGTGAGGGACTCGGTGAATGAGATCATGTCTCCATCATATATATCATACTCGGCCCATCCTGTGGGCTGGCGCCATCATCACATCATCAAATATACCGTACCCGGCCCTCTAGCGAGGGACTCGGTGAACAATGCAGTGAACTGTGCACGAATACATACCCGGCCCGGGACTCGGTGAAAGAAGTAATAACAGCTAGCACGAGCAGAGTAGTAAGAAACCATATGCATATAAATAATCCTTTTGAGACTCAATAGATAAGTAAACAAATCAACGCTCGAGTATCAAACGATAGTCATGCTGAGTTCTTTCAAAATGCCGTTAGAACCAAACATAGAAAGGTCTCTCTCCTATGACCACGGTCAAGTATCAAACCCGTCCGTGCCCGCCTATGAAAGTTTGGGGATATTATTTGTTATAAAATCTTCCACGAACGTTTCGAAGCGATCCGAGCCCGTCTATGAAAGTTACGGTCGTTTGTAGTTACAGAATCCTTTAAGAGCAAAAATTCTTTATGCAACATTTATTAACCACTCATACAAAAGACACAAGGATCATAATACTACTAGATTAAGAGTGCTAACATCAAGAAGTGAATAAGAATCGTATACATGCTCGGATCTTAAGAATAGAGTTACCCCGAGGCTCATATCATCGCTTACTTACAACTAAGACATGCCAAAAGAAAGAAAGGATAAGCTTTACATACCTCGTCCGCTCCCTAAGCTATCCCGAACTTAAGTCTCGGGCTTCCCAAGATCTACAACAACGTCATTATACCAATTAGCTATAGGCACATAGGAGTTCAATTCCAAACTATCACTTTATCTACGTAAAATTCGGGCAGCATTTCCCCTATAAATTCAACATCCCCGAGAATTCAACTCGGCCAAATCATCAACAACAATACCAACAATCATATTAGCAACATCAACAATCAATTCAAAACGCATTCTAACTTTAGTAACTCTTTTCTACATAATTCGACAACATTCCATTTCATTCAATTTCAACTACATACATTCAAGCCAACATCAACGCTCACATGTTCAAGTACTAATCCGAGATCATTCAAACACGATTCAAGAACACTTCAAACAACCCGCACAATATTCCAAGCAACCCAACCAAAACTCCATTCTACCCGAAACCATCCCAAACCCGAGAACAACAACAACAACACATTCCTCTCTCCCAAATTCATGAACTACACCAATAATCCACACGTTAATAACATTATTCTCATGAATACAAGAAACTACCTTAAAATTCCATTAACTTCTATAACAAGCCACAAACGACTATAACTTCACTTGAATTATTAAACCTTCATTTTCATCATAGAATTCACAACAACAACAACCAAACATGCTAAATACAATTAATTCATCACTCTTACACAACACACACCACACGGCTACAACCCAACACACACGGCTCAACATCAACATCCATACTTTCATGAATTTCATTCATTTCTACATACTACAACATACACAAACCATCCATAACATATGAAAAAGAGGATTAAATCTTACCTTTTTCCACTTATCTTCTTACTTGTCTAGGGTTATAAATGGCACAAACAAATGGTTTGATTGTTCCAACAACTATCTCACGTTAAAGATGACCTTCCAATTGGTTGAATTGCTAGAAGAAAATAATTTTTTGATCAATTTTTCAAGGGGTCAATTTTTGGTTGTCTTGGCCGAATGCTCCTTCTTCTTTTTCTCCAAGTTTCTTGAATTTTCTAAGGGGTGAAGATGATGAATATAATTAATTTGTCATCTTCACCTACATATATAATTCATCCATGTGGCCCATGGCCCACTCCACTATGCACGGCCACTTGGCCCTTATTTCATGAAATATTAACTTCCCATAATTCACTTTTAACCCCAAATTTTCCTTAATATTCCATACCAATAAAATCAAAGCAACTTATGTCTTAAAACAAAATCGTGGTTAAAAGTCTCTACCTCGTATCCCGAAATAGTCTTGTTCTTAACTTATCATGGGTAGCTCGGATTATCCCCATGTACAAAATACGGGATATAACAGAAGGTCACAACTCTTGTAACATAGACTTTATGGTTCTTCAGATTAATTGGCAGGAAAGGTGTTTTGCAGAACCTTTGTGGAAAGAATTCCACCCCAATTTACTCCTATTTGTGGAAACAATAGAAGCACTTTGCATTCTCACAACCCTTTTGTCCTGGCAATTTGATTATTAGCTCATTATAGTTAGTGAGTGTAACACCTCATGCATTCGGGCTAAGATTTGACTCGTAAGACGGGGGTATAATAAACTCAATTTGAGTAGTGTATAAATGGTGTTCGAAACCCAATCAAGACATGAGAAGCATCCTTGAGCAAAGTAAAGTCGGAGTTATGCCTACGAGCGTGTTTTAAAGTGAGTTTGCACCATATCTCAATTACAATGAATATACAGAAAAATATGTAAGGAATTTGGGAAAATTTCCTTCTTGAAAGTTATAGATCTTTGAAATACCTTTCCAACGGTATATTATGGAGATCAAACAGACATCTGTACAAAAAGTTATGCTCGTTTTACTAAAATAGTGTTCTGCCGATTTACGGTGGAATATACGGGCCGTGAAAATTATACGAACGTATATCTAGGATCGTAAAATTGGTCCCGTAAAGCCCAAATCACCGTAATTGAGTAACGGTGAGACATACGGTTCGTAAAACTTTTACGGGACGTAAAATAGGGCGTAAAATGGGTCCGACAGCAATTATAAAACTTCGTTTTAAGGCTTTTTCATTTCATTCTTCACACCCCAAGCCCTAGAACGACCTTCTATTCTCTCCCATCATCAAGAACACCAAGGTAAGCCTATTCTAAACATTTCAAGTCAATTCTAATACATATCCTTGTAATCTAAACAAGAAATCATCATTCCTAAAAAAGGGGTTTTTAAGAAAAACCCTCTAGCGAACTCAAAATTTTGGGAAAACTTTTCAAAGTTA